>NW_014040293.1:24184-29184 GCF_001186125.1 Sphaeroforma arctica JP610 | reverse complement strand
AGCGACAAGAGAGAGTCTCTTCAGTCCACTCACTTGTCTGACTACTCTCGACTGAGAGTCTGAGGTTTGAGGGCAATAGTCCTCCAACTCTTTGAGTCGGACTTCTCTACTAGTGTTCGACTCTTGGGACTGAGTCTTTGAGTCTGCGACTTCCTTCAAATCGGGTATTTTGTTTTGAAAAAGTATTGTGGACAAAAATTGGTGAAGAAAAAAAAGTAGTATTTATTTATTTAAAAAAATTCTTCCCCATTCTTCTCTCACTCTACTCTCCTTGGAGTCTCTGGCTCTCTGCCCATGAAATCAAAATAAAATACATACAACTAGTCAACGATCAGCCGTATATCGGTCCCTCTCGGACTCTCGCGGTGGGCTCGGTTCGCTCTGTGTCCGTATGTCAATCACGCGCAGGAAAGAGATGCGAATATGAGATAATATTGTATTTATAATATTACTGCGCTGCTGCAAAGATCAAGATCTGTCGTGCAACGGTGTATTTGTGGGTGTTGTACGCGGATGGAGATATCGTTATTCATAATTCAACATACTCGAAAATCTGTATTTAGGTTTGCTTTCCTTCCGTAACACTACTATAGAGAGAGAAAGAGTCAAAGACTGTATTGTAGCGTCCACAGCAACCTGACTCTTGTTATCCGGAGTAGCAATTAACGTGCGTGTGAAAGAACTTTTAAACTGCCATTCAAAAAATATGGATACTGTCTTCGAGGAATGCTTAGAGGCACTCGATAACCTCGACGTCAGTTTATACGATGTACACAGTACGTCGCACACCAGCGAAACGCCTTTAGAGACGGTAGATGCATCTCGCTCGCAACATGGCCGTGAAGTGAACATAGGTAATACACAAGTTACGGCAGAGATAGTGGAAGGTGTAGAGGGGGCATTTATTATTCGCAATGTATTAAGCAAAGAAGAATGCGCGCCCTTACGGAAGGCGGTAATGGACTTACACGCATCTTATCTTCTGAAATCGAAGCCTCGACGGTCATCCCAACACCATCTACCAGCACGGGTTGCTCAAAAGGCACTGCGAGGTCTATGTGCACGCATCAGGCACGTGCTTCCTCTTCTAGCTGGACCCACACACAAAGGTGCGTTAGAGTGTGAGGGTGAAGAGATATCTAACTTCCTGCGATGCTACCACTACAAAAAGAATGACTCGTCTGCACCCCACTATGACCGCAGCTTCACACAACATGCTGAGCTCAAAGGCCCAGAACACGGAAGGTTGCTGCGTTTTTCAGCATATTCTATGTTGTTGTATCTGAACGATGGTTTCGAAGGGGGTAATACTACGTTTTTCGAGAAAGTCGACCCAGCTTTAATAGCGGGGACTGGGTTCACACTGGCGGATGAGAGTACACGTGACCAACTGATGATTGCGGGCCACGTGGCACCCCAAGAAGGCGATGTACTGATTTTCCCACATGGAAATCATAAGGGTTGCCATAGTAACCCCTTTCACGAAGGGTCTCGCTTGCTTAAGGGCGAAAAGATCATCATCCGAACAGACATAGTCTACCGTGCACCTCCCGCGAAAAAGAAATACAAATACCAAAACGTCAATATATAGAGCATATGTTGAAAATTAAAATTACAGAATATATTAGAGAACTATTCCGAAGTTGGACAAGTATTAACTGAAAACGTTGCCCGGAAGGTGCGCTCCTCACCTATAACTATTGGAATACACGTGATGTATATTCTTTACTCATGACTCCAAAGTGGAAGTACCCACGATGTCGTTCGTTGAAGTTTTGAGTGGTCTACTTCAGTGCACCTTCTACATACTTTCCTCAAAGTACATCGGTCACATTTTTCACACTAATACTGTACTAAGATCGTGAAGCGCTTCTTATGCATCTCGAATCCAGAGTTGAAGCACCAAGGTCAAAGAGTGCAGTACATACTGTCGGTCGTTAGGCACCGTTGGACTTTCAACAAGCACACTGACCTCAAAGTATGTCAGTCACACCTGCCGATTATCATTGATGATAATATGCTTAGGGTATAAAACTAAGGCTAGAACTATTGGTGTATTTGTACTGATAGAAAACCGAGATCGCGAGGCGTTTTTTCCCACCTCAAACCAGAGTGTAAGAACCAAGGTCAAAGAAAATCATAGCATTATCAGTCGTTAAACGCCTTATCAGACTACATCAGTGCACTTTCACACGCACTAAATAAAAGCCCTCGGAAGTTCGTCCTTGCCAAATTCTGTTGCTATTATTATTGCAGACTCTATGCGACTGTGGCCTGCTGGCCCGACAGTCAATGGAGGTTCCACAGACCCGAGATTCCCATCCATTTCTCATATGTATCCATATATAAGACTACATCAGTGCACTTTCACACGCACTAAATAAAAGCCCTCGGAAGTTCGTCAAAACCATACTTGCTGATTGCTAAATTCTGTTGCTATTATTGTTGCTGACACTATGCGACTTTGTGGGCTGCAGGCCCGACTGACAATGGAGGTTCCACTGACTACAATTCATATTAGTTCCGAGATTCCCATCCATTTTTCATAAATGTCCATATATATGACTACAGCAGTGCACTTTCACACGCACTAAATAAAAGCCCTTGGAAGTTCGTCATTACCATACTTGCTGATTACTGAATTATGTTGCTATTATTATTGCTGACTCTATGCGACTGGGGGCTGCTGGCTCGACTGTCAATGGACACAATCCATATTAGTTCCGAGATTCCCATCCATTTTTCATATATGTTCATATATACTCGAATCTGAAAAAAAAGTACATCCTGTCATCCAATGAAAACTCGGCGACTTGTGCTAGTTGGTGTCATTTGTCGCCACTGAGTCAATGACATTGTCGAAGTGACAGCAACTAAGCTATGGCGCTCTTGCCTCTGGGTATCATCAGATTGCTACAGACAGCTACCACAATCCACATAGATACTTCTTGCCTATCATTTATTTATAATCATATGCCCTCGGCTGGGTTGAGTACATACCCTTGTTGGCTGTCTATACATAGCTAGCCGAAAAATCAAAATTTTACTGTACTTGGAAGGTTGTGATTGTTTCTACGTACATATATACAACATACAGCATGATGCAAAGGGGTATTCCACTTCGCGGAGCCTTGACGCGATGTCAGCTACTAGCGCCCACGTTGCACCGCAATTTCTCCAGCGAAACGCAGATGAGTGAGGCTTATGTGAGCTCTACGCAACCTCATATTTCAAGCGCTGATCCGGAGATTTACAGTCTTATCCAGAGTGAGAAGAGGCGGCAGGTATGTATACGCGTTTGAATGACATTTTTTAGATTAACTGCCATATATTCCAATCTAAGAGGCGAGTGTTTGGGGTTATAGTGCCATTTCTGGTGGTTGTCTCATTCGCCATGTCTTGTAGATGTCTGTTGGCCAACTCTTTCTGCGAGTGTATCATAACGGGGCGTGTGGATTGAGAGTATGTTATGTCTGCAACGTGAGTTTACTGGCCTTGTCCTTCACAGAGGGGAGGTCTAGTTCGTAAAAGTTGATCAGCTTTCTTACAACGTGTGGGCTTGTTCGGTTTATACTATTACATACCATACAAGTGAGGTCAATCGTCATTGGAGCAATACCGTTAACCATTGGTACTGGCCCCTCTTGGCGATTTTCTCTCATAGTTTGCGTGTATGATTCGGAAGCTACACTATGCCTGCTCTAGCACAATGGCTGCATCATGCTCGTTGAGGGGCAATCTAATATTCTACATACGTTTACTTTTAGCGAGTATCTTGATAGGATTTGATACCTTTTTTTAGATTCGTACGAAGTCTGCTTGTACATGTGAAGCACAAACAATTATGGGAAAGCTATTATCCTTGAAAATATACACAGAGCTACAGTTACGTGCTTCATTGTCGCACTACAGTTCCAGTTTCTTTTTGGTGTCCAAACTTTCTCTCACAGGTTCAAACCAAGTGTATATATTTGTCCTAATACTAATGGCCTTGCGCCAGTAAATATATTTTCTTCGCGCCCACCTAGCTGTATATGTGCAAGAAGGGCACGCTGGCGCGCATATCGAAGAAAAGTACCTCAATATCTCAGCGAGTTTCTTTCTACCAATCGTTCAATAAGAGTGTTTTCCATACCTCAGTTGAATTTTTTTGTCCAAAACTCCGTTTTGATGTCTTCTGTTGCACCATGATGCTTATATTTTATTTGAATACTGCTGAATGAATCTCTGGTAGACGAGGGGTCTAGAACTGATTGCATCGGAGAACTTCACTTCGGCGGCTGTTTCCCAAGTGCTGGGATCCTGCCTTACTAACAAATACTCTGAGGGGTTGCCAGGTGCCCGTTACTATGGTGGCAATGAGTTCATCGATCAGGTTAGTAACACAGGCACACTGGCTACTGTGACTTGCATGTGTGTACACTTCCGTTGCTTAGTGCTTTTTATCTGTTAAATTTTTACTATAGGTCTCGGCATATCTTACGTGAATAAAATACACTGAGCCATCATCTTCCCTCTTATTTCGCCTGTCGTCTGTTGTCATGACATGTGTACACTATACATTGGTAAGTTCCATCAGTCCTTCGGAGTGTCATATTATGCTGCGCATATGGGCTATCTCGCCGGTTTCAGTATTGGGTGCATTCAGGTTGGATGCTAAATTTTTGCCCGGAGGTTGTGGTTGTTTCGTACTATCTGTCGCATAGTTGTCGCACTGTGCAATATCGATATACTATTTGCGTCTGCCTTGCTGTTCTTTTACTGCAACGCACGGGTATTTGTCCACTCTGTGAATATTTCGGATTCTAAAATAATACATATATTAGTATATACATCCACACACACACACACACACACATACACACTAACACACACACGCACACAGACACACACACGCACATACACACACAGACACAGACACACACACACACACATATATATATATATATAATATATATATATATATATATATATATATATATGTACATACGTATATATAT
>NW_014040293.1:10406-24164 GCF_001186125.1 Sphaeroforma arctica JP610 | reverse complement strand
TACATACATATATACATACATACACACACACACACACACACACACACACACATATATATACACTACAAGTCGATTTCTCCAGATATATTTGAGCTAATTTGTTCTAATTTGTAACAGGTGGAAAATCTATGTATTGAGAGAGCTCTGAAGGCGTTTCATTTGGATCCGGAGAAGTGGGGAGTGAATGTGCAGCCATTGTCTGGTTCGCCGGCGAATTTTGCAGCTTATACTGCCCTGCTGAACCCACATGATCGGTTAATGGGGCTGGATTTACCATCGGGAGGCAAGTTTGTTTCTATTTTGAGAACTGATAGTTGATGCTGGCTGCGAATCATCCGATCGACATGTTTGTGATGTTTTGTAGCTTCCTGATCGATGTATTTTTTCAAGTAAGAAATTGTTTCTAAAGCCTAGAACCCGGCACATAATCTCCAAGTGAACATTCTGAAGCTATGAAATCAGCATCAAGTTTGCATTCGAACTAGGGTCAGGCGTCTTTTTGTGATTGTATTCCAGACGCTGCCAAGTCTGGTGGTACGACTGCCTTGTGCCGGACGTCCAGTGCCGACGTAAACTATAGTTGTGTATACTGTTAGACACGAGAATGATAGCATCGTTTATATGTACAATTTTGAACGGACAGGTCATCTCACACACGGTTACTACACTGCCAAGAAGAAGATTTCGGCAACTTCTGTGTACTTTGAAAGTCTGCCCTATGACATAAAAGAGGACGGTTATGTAGATTACGATGGGTTAGAGAAGTCTGCGCGGACATTCCGGCCCAAATTGATCATTGCAGGTGCATCTGCTTACTGCCGCCACTGGGACTACGAACGTATGCGCAAGATAGCCGAGATCAATGGATCTTGGTTGTTGACTGATATGGCTCATATCAGGTGTGTAGCCACTACTGAATGGTAACGAATACAATTGTCATACTAGTGTACCTTGAAAGCAATTTTGACAAGATGTTCGTATGTCTACCGAACGAAGATAAACGATCCACTTGGATTGCTTCATTTTGGAACTGCTAGTGTGTTCGTGTCAGCAATTCATACCTATACCTGTAGGCGATAGAATCATGGCAGGTATATTTTTAGGTATTCTGCGTTGAGACGTCTTTTCTCCACCACATCTATAACCAATCTTGTTGTAGTGTATCTTCGCTACTCAGATGGCAGTCTTCTCATAAATCCTTGTATGACTAAAGAACTACAATGTGCTGGATGTATTGCTCTGTGTGCATCTTGAGCGATCTTCCCTGATGTCTAGCTCTGCAACATGTACATACGCTTGTCTTTGCAGTATAGTCACACGTGAACTAAAACTAGACACGGACTATACGGAACAGTCTGTCCATTGTGGTTGATCTAAACTAATAAATTAACATATTTACCTCGATCCTTCCCACAGTGGTCTGGTAGCTGCCGGTATTGGACCCTCTCCCTTCGATCACAGTGATGTGGTTACCACCACAACACACAAAACACTCCGTGGACCGCGCTCAGGATTGATTTTCTTCCGCAAGGGTGTGCGCAGTGTTAGTAAGAAGGGTGTAGAGACCATGTACGACATCGAGGACAAGATCAATTTGTAAGTGCGGCTCGATTCTGTATTTATTTGATCCGTGTTATTCTTGCGGATAGAATGAGAGGTTCCTTGCTAGTTACCCTTGATACTACGTGCGAGTGTACACTAACGGCCTTGAGTTGGTTGTTCGGAGTATACTATTCAATGACGGTGTTATCAAAACTAGCCACCCTGTAGAACAAGCGATTTGTCACGCTCTTCAATATTGGTCTTCTAAGCAATAGTACGATTAAGTTCCGAGGGCCATATCGGTGTAGGGCTCGTTGTTGTCAGCATAAATCTGATGTCTAATTCATGTATACTTTGAAGCTAAATGCCGGTGAATGTTATGTTCATGTTACTAAAAACCGTACTATATCCTGACATCGCCGGTACACGACGTACAGCTCTGTCTTTCCTATGTTACAAGGTGGGCCTCATAATCATCAGATCGGAGCTGTCGCTACTTGCTTGAAGGATGCAGCGACGCCCGAGTTCGTTCAGTATCAGAAACAGGTATGTTGGTTCTGTTCTTCTTTAAATTCGCAGGAGGGATATATATATATATATATATATATATTGTATATATAGTATATTTATATTATATATACTATATATATATATATATATATATATATATATATATATATATATAATATATATTATATACAACATATATATATATATATATATAAATATATATGTATGTAACACACACACACACATACACACACACACACATATGTATAATATATATATATATATATATATATATTGCCTGACAAACTTTCTATATATCACTATTTTACTCACCGTACGGTTGCTGTTGGTCATTTCTACAGGTGGTTAGTAACGCTCAAACCCTTGCGAAGTATCTGATGTCTGAGGGGTACGAGTTGGTGTCCAATGGCACAGACAACCACATGTGTCTGGTGAACCTCCGTCCAGCTGGCTTCGATGGCGCACGTGCCGAGTACCTGCTCGACCGAATGCACATCACAGTCAACAAGAACACATGCAAGGGAGACACATCCGCGCTCGTGCCCGGTGGTGTACGTCTAGGTACGAGCATACATATTCGCGCCTTATTGCCAGGATGATTAGTACACCGTGAGTTGAATTGTTTTCACTCTGTGCGGGAGGATGCGGTTTAATATTTATTTCCAAGGTTTCAGTTGTTTCTGTGTTGTATCACAATACACCAACGAAGTCACATCTATTCCATGTGTTGTTCACTGAACGCGATATACATTTTCTGTGCTCATGTTTCTATTCTCAAAACTTTATCATCAAAACCACGACAGGTGCACCCGCTCTGACCAGTCGAAATATGGTAGAGCAGGACTTCGAGCAGGTAGGTAAGTTCCTGCACGAGGCAATCACGTTGGGCATTGAGATCAAGAAGTCGATTGAGGGCAAGAAAATTATTGATTTCAAGAAGGCTGTGGACTCCGATGAGAGGTTTACAGGACGTATTGCAGAGCTTTCAGACCGAGTGGCTGATTTCGCTGGTGCGTTTTATATGCCTGGTACGGACTTATAACTTTTGCCACCTTACACATTTGAAACGAAGTTTGACTTCCGAGGGTAACAGAAATGGTTCTCTCTGCAGGATGAGTATTTTAAAATAAACTATTATCAGTTGAGGTGGGTCTAACGACACGAGCAGAGCCACCTGCGCTGTTTTGCGTATCTCGCGAGTATTGAGTGATCATTCTACATATTTTTTAAACGGGTTGCTGGAGTATCACCATTGACATTTTCACCAAATAAAACTATTTAGCTGGGGCCCACCTGGGGCCTGCTGTGTTGAGCGAAATATTAAAAACTGTTTCTGTAAATCAAAGTAATCAGTAGTGTGACAACATAAACGAGATGACAAACTGAAAAAGAAACGAGTGATCTTGATTTCTGAATTCCTGATTCTGTGACATGTGAGTTGTGAGTTGTGAGTTGTGAGTTGTGAGTTGTGAGTTGTGAGTTGTGAGTTGTGAGGCTGTGAGTGCCTGTGGGCAATGACTGACTGACTGTGATCGACTGACTGTGTGCCTGTGACTCTGTGAGCCTGTGTCCTTGGACTCCTGCTGGCATGTGGTGGACTGTGGAACTCCAGCCTGGAGTCTAAACAGTGTTCACTTCTTGTAGTTGTAAAGTTGTGACGAACTGACGACTGATGCGAATGTTGTCACTGTTGCATAGCTCCCCGGATTTGGGTCTGCGACTCTGCGGCTCTGCGCAAAATTTTATGATTTCGCTACGCGAGCCTGCGCGAGAGGAAATACTGCTGTACTGCATTAGTCTGCAAATCAATCTGCATACGACAACTTCATTTCTGCTCCGAGACTCAAATCAATGGGGCCTGATGACTGTTGACTGGGAGAGTGGAAGTAAATACAATATTTAAAAAAAAATTACATTCGATCAGACGATCACCAATCCAACAAATTTATAATGTATTTTGCTGTGGTTTTAAAAAAACAAACAAACCCCCCCATTTCTAAGAGCATGCTCAATTTTCAGAAGGCTATGTTTTAAACCGTTAAAAATGTCAGTCCGAAATTCCGAACGGACCGAAATCGCCGAAACCTGACCAGAGAGGCAGAAAAACTACATACTTAAAAAACGAACAAACAAACATGTATAGGCTCATATATGATACATTCTTAAAAAACAAAAACAAAATAAATTGTAATAAAAAAAAGAATAGCCGGCTAAAAAATTAAAAACAATAAAAAATTGTCATATAAAAAGGAATAGCCTTCTAAAAAAATTAAAAATAATAATAAATTGTAATAAAAAAAAAGAATAGCCCTCTAAAAATTCAAAAAAAAAATTTGTACAAAATATAAAAACAAAGAAAGAGCATCGTCATGACCAGAGCTACTCTCTGTCTAGAAGAGTAAAAATTACGGTACAGTCAAACCTCTTTATATGACCAATGTCCGTTTTTGGTAAAAAAAAATTGTTTATATAAAGAGGTGGTCAAGTCTGGGTCAGGTTTCTACTGTCATGTTCGGGACTATTCCGGGCGCATTATCACTCAAAAATGCTCCTATATTTCAATATTTCTACTCTTGTGGAAATCTTCTGTTTATTTACACAACCGTATTGTTTTCGTACTCACACCGAATGATTCACGCGCAGCTCGCACGGCTTCTTTGACTAAATCCTCACGAAAAGTCTCTTTCCAGGACTTGTCAAAGCTGTATCCCACTTTCTTGATTGCGCGCACGATAATTCCTTTGTCTTTATCTGTTAGATTGACCCTCTTAAATGTTCTGTCCTTTACTTTAGATAATACAGTCTGTGGGTATGTCTTCTTCTTCTCACTTTCAGTGAGCTTATTCATCAGTATACTAGATGCTCCATTCAACTCAGACAATGCATACTGCTTAGGCGTAGCTTGTGCCACGTCGTCTTCCTGCATTGTATCTGATTCAGTAGTTGTCTGATCTGATTTGTCCTCCGGTGGCTGGCATTTATCAGTAGACAGGCAGTAACCAATTGAATTTGAACCAAATCCCTCACCAAGATGCACGCCACACAAGGCATGCATACTTCGATCGCAAGCAGCACACTTGTGTGCACCACCCACTGGGTGCGCTATAGTGCATCCTTTCGCACAACATTGTCCACCACTAGAAGCGTCTCCCATCAGTATCTATTGTAGCATGTACTAGTCTATGTATGAACGTGCCAGTGAAAAGCAAAGGTGAAAGGTGAAATATATACACATGTAGACCCCATGGTCGGAGCACGATGAACCACAAATTTAAAATTTTAACTCAATCAGTGCTCAGTGCTGACAATAGTCGGACCTCCCAAGTTCCCACCAAGGGCAGGCTGTCAGGACCGGCCCAAAAAGACCTATCACATATATGGGGGTTGGCCCAAAGAAAAATTGGTCATATGAAGAGGTGGTCATCTTAAAGAGGTGGTCATATAAAGAGGTTTGACTGTACGTAGAACGGACAAGTCCGTAGGACTTGTTGGCCATGAAGAAGCAAAACCTTTTGAAATGATGAAATCTATGACAGAGTGGTTGGCCTCAGCTCTAAGAGTCTCAGGGCCTGCCCGCTATTTTCAAAAAATACTGGCAGTCTGGCACTCAGTCTGGCACAGTTGGGATCTGTTTAATTTTCGATGTTTTTGCTCTATATAAAAAAACAAAACAAAGTATATATTGAGAATACGTTTTTATAATTAGGAACTTTATAGTAAAAACACATCAGAGACTTGTCTCGTGGTTATGGACTCCGCAATATCTTCGGATGCGCAGGTTCGAGTCCTGCACCTGTCAAACAGTGAAATGCAGGTTGGCCGAGTGGTCTAAGGCGTTGTGTTTAGGGATTAACCATTTTTTATACTAACATAATTCTAAAATAATCCATAATTGTTTTTGTTCTCGTGTTCATACTTCGTGGTAGGCACACTTGCGTTCTCCCGACAGGCTGACACTAATGATTATTTCAAACCTAAATATAGGCTCTTTACAAGTTAGCTGTCGATTTAAACTATTCGTTGTAATCAGCTCCTCTAGAACGTAATAAACAACATGTACTTCTCAGAAAGACAATGTACTATATACATACTTGTGTTTAAAAATGTCAAAATTGATCACATCCTGCGACCTGCAATGTCAATATGTACTCAGAAAGAAAATATACTACATACTTTTTTCTAAAAATGACGAAATTTATCACATCCTGCACTGTCGGCGCTCGTTCGAGTATAGAACTTCTTATCATTTGGCATTATACTCGATATAACGACAATTTGTTTCGGATACGATACGTTACCAACAAGTATATACAATGGATCTCGTAGCCACAACAAGGTGCAGCAAATGTTTGTATAACAGGAAGTTGATATTCGAGTATACATCTAGCGATCATTACCCGAGAAGTTTTTGTAATCCACCATCATGAGTGCATTTCAGTATTCTCCGAATTTGAACATGTTCACAAACTGTACTCTTGTCTCGATCCGTCCAATGGTTGTAGATTCCGCAATATCTTCGGATGCGCAGGTTCGAGTCCTGGACCTGTCAAATAGCAGGTTGGCCGAGTGGTCTACGGCGTTGTGTTTAGGAAGCAGTCATTTTTCTCCCTTATATCTGATATGTATTTAGCTTTTAGATTTGTTTTTGTTGTACGTGCACTTAGATCTCAGTGCGCACATAACTCAGAGAGGCATGACTTTTATTACAGCCTGCACTTGTATACGGTTCTCGTTCGAGTATAGAAATTTATTTTCTCACCGGGCGTTGTACCCGGAATATCTACATTTTTCTCGGATACGACACACTGTCAATATGGATAAACAATGGATGCTTGTAACCACAACCACGTACAACAAAATTTTTATATAGCAATAATTTTGTATCGAATGCTACACAACTATTGCCCCGTAAAGGTCGTGACATGATACCCTATGTCCTCAATACAGTATTAAAAACCAATATCGTCCGAATCATGAACTCGTTCACTCAGTTTTTACTTCTCTATTCTTATCACACGCTCGACACATCGATTTTTAAAGAAAGTAAATACTACATCGGATTTATTCTGCTCCAGATAATGAGTAGCTTCTGTAAATCTTCCATAAATGTTCGATAGGGACTAAATTGTAGACATAGTATTGAAATAGGCTATATGGCTTGGTAAGCTAAAATTAGAAGTTGCGGTCCAGGGAATTTTAAATTTTTTTCTCGAAGTTAAGTACTTTTAATGAAGTAAAATAGAGCCATGAGTGTGTAGTTGACACAGAAGTTGCATAAAAGCTCCCAAGTTGAGGTACATCAGGCTTGATCTTCTTTAACCATTTACAGTGTCACAGTGTCTAGTTCAATAAAGTATACTATCGCTAGCATGCAAGATACATTCAGTTAACTAGTTTGTGCACTTTTGCAAGCCTAGGAGGACGCACGATTATGAGGTCTAGCTTGTATACGTTGCATTTGTTGCAATTGATGTGTCGAGGCACCACATGCCACGGGCGCCTGCCTTGCAACGATCTGTGGCAAACCGATTTGTAACAATTTTTGGGCCTATAAAACAATATAATAAAATTTCATAAAATTGGCTGTTTCACCAACGGCGTCTGTAATAAAAAAAAACAACATGCATATAAACTATGAGAGGACTATTGATGTGAATATGTTTTGTCTCATACTGGTCACGTGTATGTATATTAATACCTAGACTACGATGGTGTCTTCGCAGAGAGCCTTTCGCTATCCTTTCCTGCACAACCTATAGATGCCTCGAATGATTTATTAGTTCTGGGTGTTGTCATTTCTGTTTTGAATTTCTTACCTCAAACATCAACAAGGACCATCACTAGGGTTGCTAGCTGTTTTGAAGGTTGAAGATGGCGATAAGAATATCCCATCAACTGCGCCAGCCTCGCACTGTATTTGGCTGTATAGTGATCTTCATAATGATCGCTAGTGCATACAAAAGCTTGGCGGAAGATTTAGTAACAGTTGAAAATTTTGACCAGTACGGTGCACACAAGAACGAAGAGGTGTACCTGCGCCCCCAGGCGATGAAATTTACTACGAATACGCAGCCGACACAGTTATCAGTAAACAATGCCGGCAACATAATGTGCACACCAGTAGAGAAAGAAAAGTACTTAGATGAGAGAATCGTAGATACAAACAGATTGTCTGATATGCTTAAAACCGTATCAATTAACAAGCGCATCATAGTGAGTTTCGCATCCAACAGCCAGCGAGTGCTTCTGCGCAACTTCATGTGCTCTGTGAAGCGCCGTCATACCAATTGGATAATTATACCATTCGACGAGGTTACACACAACGACGTTACAAGAATATTCGGCGCAGAACACAGCTTCTTCGATTCTAAGATGTTAGGCGATGAATTAGTGGCTGACTGGGATCGCGATGGTGACAACCAGGAGTATGTCTGGAGGGATCTGATGCATGTAAAAGTCAATGCCGTTCGAGCCATACTTCGTCTGGGGTACGACGTGTTCATTGCGGATGCAGATACCTCCGTAGTCAGGAACATAGCCAAGTATGCGAGCTTGAATGATCAGTGTGATATGAAGTTTCAGGCGGATTCGAAACTGGCACTGACATACGAGGGCTATAGAGGCGAGAAGAAATTCAACTGTGGCGTTTACTTTGTGAAGAAGTCACCACAAGTGCTCAGACTGTACGATGTCTGGGCAGATCAGTTTAATTGTCTGGAAGGTTTCAGGGAACAGAGAGCGTTACACTTGACGTTGCAAACCCTTCAGGAACATCAGGACTACTATGTATACGATCCGCGCACTGACACACCGTTTTACGGGGAGAAAGCCGTGGACGAAAACAATGTAAATATAACCATCCCCGAGATTAGTGAGGCGGATAGGAAGGCTCTAGCAGCAGCAAATACCGGCATCAAAATGTGTTACTTGAACCCGGCTGATTTCCCCAACGGAGGTTTGTATTTTGGTCAGAACAAACCTTTCAGGGCCATGTACGGCGCCAAGGCTCCGGTGATGTTGCATACCAATTATATGAAGGTAAGTAGTGGTTATGTGCTGTATATTGATGTTTACTTGCAATTCTGTGATTTACAATAGTCAAAAGAAAATGTAATATCCTTAATTCTGGATAAATATCTGCACTTGCATAGTAATTTTGAACTAGTAATCACTGATGTAAGCGATCAGCACCAACGCATGTGGACTTATTCGAACTTCCGATTAATTTTATTTGCGCACAGAGTAAATTGGAGCGGAAGATCAACGCATTTGAAGTGGTGGGAGCCTGGTTTCTCGATAGCACCCTACAGTGTACGGTACGGGCACAGAAGCCACTCAGCAAACCTCTTACTGCTAAGGAGCTCTTCGAACGGGTTGATGATTGACGACAAGGTGTGTGGCGCATTTGATCACACACTTCACTGAAAGAACGGGGACGAGCGATCCTAACAATGCATTGTATTGCATTGAAGCAGCGTCCACACTGTCCGTAGATGGGGCACTCAGATATCAATTCATCCCTGGTGAATAACTTACATATCCCAAATTGGACGAGGAACGATAGCAGCATACGCTACCAGGGCAACGGATAATGTCGAAGCTCAATTTATACGAAGATAGTTCAGGGCACACTAGCAGTTAAATTGCAAACGACTCAGCCTAAATCCGTTCATAGTTCGGTCCACTCAAGAGTATGGTGACCATGCCTTTGTTCCACGGATCAAACACATATAATACAATTGCAGCTGGACTGTAGGTGGCTATACAGCCGTGGTTTACGTACCTCACATACTGATTACTAACTTGCCATATCTGTGACGCCCTGTCATGAGGCATGCTTAAAACTCCACCATTGACGGTATATGGGGGCTGGAATCCTATGAGTTGGAGCCAGTGTGCCACATCGACACTACTTTATATGACACCAGTTGTGCGATACCCTGACATGCACAGAGGTCTGGAGAGATATCTTCGTCAGTCAAGAAAGTACCACTCGAACACAAGCGCAATCACCCACACCAACAAGCCATCACATGCACTTGAAACTTCTACATTGCAATTTGCCTCTGGTCGTCTCACTGGCGATATGGGGACGCGCGTTACATTACTTTGAGCATTCGCAGTTTCACACATCCTCCTGTATGATAATACGAAGGGACGAGACACAGTGACATTCGTAAATCGACATATAAACAAGTCTACCATCAATTTTCGGCGGTTATCTAAAAGCCTGTGACTCAACGCACCAATATTTGCACGTGCCATCTCTGTCGACGAATATTAAACCACTATAGTGAAATATCATATCCTTACGATGCCGGTCAGCTGTGCAAATCACTTCGTAACGATGTAAATGCCGGTTGTCATACAAAGCGTGTTGAATGTTGCAGAGCGTTTTTGCGACGTGTGTGGCGACACTAGAACAAGCTGTGCTCATACTTGTCGATTATGGCACCGATGTATTGCAGGTACACGCATGTAGATATTTACTACGATTGTGGCAAGTAGAACTTCTTGTGTGGAATATTCTTCAATGCCATGTTACTTTAATAATAGTATTTAGGAATTTCTCAAATATAAGCAACCAAAATCCCCATTTCTTAACACCAGAAAAACAAATACATATCTGTGTCTATGCTAAATTGAGCCAATGTCGAACGAATTTGAGACTGAGGTTTTCGACCGTTTTTATTATTTTACTTGATACATATATACTATAAGATCGCATCCGATTTGTTCTCCCACGATATGATATCGACGTTGCTGGACATGAGAGTTAGTGCTGCATCCAAGGCCGGCGGGTCTCGCAGTATATTTGTGTTTGTCTTATCCTGTGACATTGAAATAGACTGCACGCATTAGATGTTAGTGCAGTCCTTTATAATGATAAACTCTATGGATTCATACAACTTCGTAGTTCAGCTATGTCGTCTAGTTCATTTCCGAAATACGGATAGGATTGCGGCTCGCCCGAGCTTTCTACAAAAACCTTCAACGTTTGTCTTTCGCAGATAAATAAATTTCGAATAACGGACTTGGCGTCTTGTGTATGCAGTGACATTCCACCTTATCCCGTCAGAGCCTGACAGTCCAATAAAAATGCAGCATCTCCAGTATACACAAACAATCGCCGATTCAGATACACATGTTTTACGTTCAACTCACAGCGCTGCAACCCCCACATCTTCACTCGTACACATTAAACCAAGTACACCAGTCATGCAACATATAATACTCGTTAACTTACCGGGATGACTTTATTGTACACGCCTTCCTTGGTGACCGTTTCGCGGATCATATGTTGGGTTTCGAATATGTGGTGTATGCGCGTGTCACGTATCCTGATGAGAACGTCGTCCACGCGGATAAACTGCCTCAAGAGAATAAAGAATCCGCTAGGCATGCATCTCTGAAACGAGCACATTGAAAAGTTTCTGAGTTACCAGACCTGTTCGCCAGGTCTCACCCAACAGCAGGGATATAAAAAAATAATCGATACAAGCTTACAAGAGTCCCGAAGTAGTGGTGGAAGAATATTCAAGTTAGCATCAAAACACTTGTTCACTATATCTATATTGTCACGGTGAAACATGCGGCTTACAAATTTGACGCTGACGGTACTCTCGCCGTTGTCCGCCAGTTCGTCTTCGAAGAGTATGACTTCACCTGAGTGGGTAGATGACATTAAATGGCTCAAGCGATTGTTCATGTCAATTCGACACAGCGCAGACATCGCAGTTGACACACAAAAGGCACCCGTGGGCATCGATTCACCGAAAAACCTGGTTTAATATGTATGTACCTTTAGACATAAGATAAGCAATCCTACTACAGAGAACCGCATACCCCCTATATTCAACAGAAGACATGTGGGATCAATTAATCAAGATCCTCGGAGAGAGCCACGTTGCGACAATTCGTTCTACTCGAATGTCATGTACAAGACGTCGGTTACTGCCAGACAAACATGAATTGACTCACCTCACAAGAGTCTGAAGCGCGGCAACGGACTAAGGTACTTGCAGGTGCAAACATTCATACAAAATGGTCTACTACCATGTGTAGGTGATAAACCCACCACACATTATCACCTTGGGAGTCGCGCTCGGAGGACAGTACGTCCGCGAACACAGACAATTCAATGACAGAGCTATATTACGCATGCTCGTACATACCATAAAACAATATAGGTTCTCTGTGAGGCTTCAATAGTTCATAGTCGATAGCCTCTCCCTGGAGTGCCGCTGAGATAGTGGGCAAATTGATCGTCTGATCACCATCGACAGATCGCAGAGAACCAGTATAAGCCGTACTATACGTCCAATCAAAAGGTTTGACAACTTCCTTTATATGTTCGCTATGACCTCTGCGGGGAAGGTATAGAAATTAAGTGTTTAATTGTGTGCGGATTATACTGAAACGAGGGATTATGAGACTGCAAGACAATATTTGCTTATCACACTCTATTAAAGCCGTGCACATATGTGGCCGTAAGGAAATAAGTGGTCTGATGCGATCAGTCTAGATAGGATACTGAAATATACTGCAGACCACTAACAGTGGCACAAATATTGCTGGGAAGCCTAGTACTTTGCACTCCGCCTGAGAATCTATACACTGAAACACAAATGTTGCAGAGATAGTTGACTGTATGTGTCTTCGTTGAATATCCGTGCAATATATGTACAGGAGTGCAACCCTACTTATATATCGGCCATCACGCTGTAGGTGACCCTATTCTCCATCCACCAGCAATGTGTACCAAGTGACAACTGTAGCACAAATAAATAAAAACAAAATCCCCAAAAAAGTATCGCATACGTACCTATTTCTGTGCCAGTGGTCGGCCCATCCCACTTTCACCGTAGGCGTGTCTTTGTCAACCATGTCGAGTGCATCCATGGCCATGAATTCTGTGGTAATAGAAGCGACACAGAGTGAAACGAGTCCCGGTTAGTCAACTTCAATCTGGCTCACCCGTGCAGATAGTAATAGAGCCACCAGTGTACGGCGTTTAGTACGTTTGTGTTGGGTAGGCATTACTCGGGGTGCCGGTGAGATGGTCCTGATTTTTGATAGCACACAATGATGATAACATAGGAAACCATGGGCCGCAGTGATTTTGCCTGATCGAAAATCGAATACTAATTCCTAAAATGCATACAATTCTGTATTCTTACTTGATTTTGTGGAAATTATTACAGGCATCACTAGAGTTCACTGAGAAATAGGCACAAAACAATTGCCTGTCCACTACGACAAACAAACCACTGCTTCAGGTTTGATACGATGAATACACCCCAAACAAAACCAACCTAATGCCCATCCAGTTATGTGTTCGACTCGTAGCTTGTTGAAACCGAAATACATTTCAGGAAGCGGAATATTCAGTGCGGCCTCATCTCTGTGTGTGTTTATATGTTCAGAAGTAACAGGCCAGGCAGCCAGACACTGAGGCTTTAAATTGACAAATATATGGCAGTACGATCTGCTATCATCAATTAACAAGTAGTAGTAATTGTGAAAATCAGAAATCAACAAAACATGTCCCGTAATACATAACCACAAACACATACACACACACACGCACGCACGCACACACGCACACGCACGCACACACGCACACACATACAAAAATATACATACATACATACATACATACATACATACATACACAAATATGTA
>NW_014040293.1:2543-9086 GCF_001186125.1 Sphaeroforma arctica JP610 | reverse complement strand
ACACACACACTACACACACACACACACACACACACACACACACACACACACACACACACACACACACACACACACATATATATATATATATATATGTGTATATTTTCATATTATCAAGCTTTGGCGCGCGTATATGAATATATGGTATTTTGGAAAGAACAGGCACACTGTGTTCTGACGTGCTCTGAATGTCACAATTCGTGCATATTTTACAATATAATGCCAGATTAATATGTCCTTGATGATGAAACAATATTAGACATTGAAGAACACTGTATACTCTTTAACATACGTATCTCGTTCGTTCGAGTTACTGATGCGGTCCTTTACAGTCGAGATCTCCCAGTCTCCGATCACTTCCTTTTGTAGCAGATTCATAATGTTCCCCTAAAGAAGATGAACTGAACAACAGTACGCGTAGTTCAATTTGGGTTCGATACAGTTGTAACTATTGAATACGATACAAGCATTAGTTATCTATACTCTACATATTTATTTACTTATATTAAAGTCTGTTTCGTATAATACTGTTATTGCTGCCTCTAATTTATTTAAAAAAAAAGGAAGTTCTATTTCAGAAGGCCAGTGGCTTTGGTTTTTCTATGTATGTACATAAATAATCATAAATGTATCTATCGTGTTTCTATTTTATTTTAGGGTTTGATTATTTAGGCGGGCTTGACGCGCAATGTGATTGGATCCTCAAACCAAAGTCAGGCTATGTGGTCTATTGTGGCGGGATTCAGTATTTCAGTGTTCACTGATCAGTCGTTCAGTCGTTCGGGTTCAGAGTTCAAGCCCAAGGCCCCAAGGCCCCAGGGCCCCAGGGGAGGCGAGAGCTTCAGACGTTCACAGGCTTTCAGAAGGAGTTCAGGAGTTCAGGGCCAGGGCCCAGGGCAGGTTATGTATTCACCCCAATAGCTGTGCGGCTATATTTTAATTCTGATTACGTTCCTCCTTGCGCTTGGGGATAGAAATACACAAACATATATTATATAAGGACAAACAAATGAAACCACTTATAACTGAAGGCACGATCCGTCATATCGTGTGTACGCATGAACACACCGATGGGGATATGCTAATAATAACAACAGATTACATCACTCAGCCTTGGACTTATAAGACGGTGTATGAATGAAGCAACAATTTCGCATGCACCTAAGCCACATATAGTAGCCTGTGAAAATCCCTTTAAATACAGTACTTCAGCAAAGAGAGTTTCAAATCACCAGGGTAAAAGGTCAGGTTCCTTTTTAAGAAGATACAGTTCTTTGTGCTCTCACAGGAAAACGCACCACTACCGAGTGGTCATGTTGTAGCTTACCACACTAGCTTTGAACGAAACTACAGATCTAGGAAAACACCTCTCTATCTTGTGATCGAGTTGATTATAGGTTATCACGCAAGCTTTGCAGGACACTACAAATATCACAGTCGTACAATCCGCTGTAGTCTATCAGGAGGCTCTCAAATTGGGATGCTACTGTACACTGCACACTGGGACACTTTCTACACATTTACTTCTACCTACGCCTGTATTCCACACTGCGATAGTATCTAATCAATCGACACGGTGCACATACACCTACACCTATACGGTAGTACACGCTAAAGTTTACTCGTCTCACTGGCGCTTTCCGTTAGACACAGTACGCACACACATACACCTAAACCCATACCTGTAGCACACGATACATTGGACTCTTCTCAATCGAGCTTCTTGCCTTTCGATAGACACATTGCGCACAAGCTAATATACTGGTATATCGTCTGGAGGAGGCACGTAGCGTTGCCCTCGGATTAGGGGTTGTCACTATGGGGTGGTATAGACAGAGTACGATGCGACGAGAGATGTACGGCAATCGCACAGGTACGTTTGCACAATCTGTACTGGCGTCTACGAGTCAATATCAACCCACACGTGAATATCACTATGTTAATATGTACGCGTGTACATAGCCACCCACCCACACCTGCAGTATACCATGGTGCAGAATTCAAGTGAGTGATCGCAATAGTTTCGCTCTAAAAATGTATGTGGTAGGATAGTGTGCCAATAGAACACCTGAACAGAATGTGCAGTTTCCGGCACTTTGTAATTTTTTTTGGGTCGTGTGTTGTATATCTGATGGTGTTCAAGTAGCGCAAACTTTCCTTTGGTATGAGCAGCGTCAAAAATTCGATTGTAAGGCTTATTTCACAACGCCTGTCTACACAAGACAGTACTTTTGATCTGATTTGATATTGGTGCTTTCATCGTATCACATAGTCGTCCTTATATACCTGTCTATATCATGCTTTAGTATCTTGTAGAACGTAAACCGTCTGTGTGCATACATATATGGTTTGTAGAGTTGTTCAATAGGTCGCTTTTGTTGGAGCGCTCGCGATTGTACGCATCAATCATCTATGAAGGTTTCTGCCATATTAGTATTCTGTGTGTCTACACTATCGTCTTTGGCTATCTACAACTTGTACGCGGAGTTGAGTTTTACAAGCTTGGATAGTTGATACTCTGTCTAAACGTTTATTTAAAAGCACAGGTAATATCACACCCCCCCCAGTGAAAACGCACGGAAAGGGAATTTATAGCATGTATATACGCCTGAAACCTCTCAAGACCCATTATATGGCTCTCGCTACTATAAGAGTTGGTATAACCGTAGCGAACCTTTACGGGCGATTGGGTGTCATTTCAATCGGTACTGATCCTATAAGAAACACACGCCTGCGCTGAGCCAACGGAATCACTCTTGATTGTATGCCCCCTAGCGATCTCCACTCACTATGCTCGTATCCTTGATGGTTTGCAATCGTATTTAGATTCTATGTGGCTGCCATAAGCAACATTCGAATGCACTTGCTTTGATATCTATCATTCAGATCAGATAGTATACATTATCACCCGTTGGGGGAGGGGGGGGGGGTATTATATGTTGCCCTCATTCGAGTCTGAGCTCGTGCTGGTATTTCTCGAATACCTTGCGTGCTGAGATATTTGATCGTACTATACACTGATACGGGGTAGAGTTTTCTCTCTTGTCGCAGTGGAGGCGTACTTACGTGTTAACAACCACAATTCTCGGAGATTTCTTTGAAGGTGGCACGTATATTTATTTGTTGACTACACTCTCGCATATTCGCTCCGATAAGATTTGGCTGTAGGATTAAAACCGTATCAAATTGCTTCCAAACTATCAATTCAGGTCAATATGCGCAGAATTTGTATGTCAAAAAGGCTGTTGACATGACTTAAACCGTATCAAATTCCTTCCAATATATCTATTCAGGCCAATATGCGCAGAATTTGTATGTCAAAAAAGTTGTTGATATGAAAACAGTGCCTGGGTGCCGGCTCGTGCCATTGACAGATGAGGGTCTACCGGATCTCTTGTCGGCTTGCGCCTACTCATCAGGTATACCTATGGGGAGAATGACGTTCTGTGCCTTTGTATTGAAGCATGTCTGCAATTAGAATAGACTAGATTGGTATTATATTATACAGATTTTGTACACCAACACTATCACATTGCGGTATGCGATTGGCTCTATAAACATTTATACGACAGTACGTCCAGTGCACTGTATTCACCTGCTCAAAATCTTGTGCACGAGTGTTCAGTAATTTTCGAGAGAGTTACACCGTGTATGGAAAAGGTAGCACTCCGACGCTGACAGCGCTTTACATGCCACCATATATATATATATATACATATATATACTAGGCATACCACTACACACTAACTTACCCTATGATTACATGTTCGCGTATTGAGGCTAGACATACCATGCATTAAAGCTCTGCCCTAGAAACGTCGATCGATATGTGTATCATGCAAATCAGTCCATTGTCGTTCGCATCTACATGCCAGTTTACTGACAACGGTTCCCTGTTCCATACGCTGTAACCATAATGGTACACGTACAGGAGGATCAACGCACAAGCCGTTATTGGCTGTAGGTGGTGAGTCGGGACACCTGTTTGTGTACAAAGAATCGTCCAGCATACCATACACAACCACAGAGCTCAGTCCAGAAGAGTTGGCTACGAAGGGTATACCACAGAAGAGCCTACCAGTTCACCGAGGGCTCGTGTTTGATGTCAGCTGGGCGGGGAATTCGCATGTGGTAGGCTTCTTGTGCGTACTTATGGTAGTGTATATGTGCATTTGTCGTGTGTTTGATGATGTGTGTATGTTTATGTTCATATGGACGTATTTGTGTTGGTATCTGAACTCGTAAGCGTATTAACTATCCGGGATATTAGTGTGCACGCGATTGATGCCAGATGAGCGTGTTTGTCATGTTTCTTGCCGTATTGACACAATCTGTATATTCAAACGCATGTACCGATCAAATTTCTCCCTCTGTCGAAAAAACCCCTTTAGAATCTAGCCTTAGCCGCGTGTGGCAATGTAGCACATACATGAAGGTGTAAGCATCAATTCGTGTTTCTATGAGGGGTTACCGGGTCTACTACGTATTTGTGCGGGAAGAAACGCTTGTGCACATAGCTTCCTAGCATAGTTCTGCTTGGAGTGGCCCATACGTACTTCCAATCGACTGGCATTCGGTGAAAATAGTCGTGTGTGGTGGTGTAAGAACGAGCAAAAGTGTTTGTTAAACGGGAGTATGGGCTAAACAATCACAGTGAGAGTGTGCAGTTGAAAGTATTCACTGCGGGGCTGGAGCAAATAACAAAGTATGTGGATCTGGTGCGAAAGGAAGAGACTGACTCTGACATCACGTATTCTGATCATAGCAACGTTTCGAGTCACGGAATCACGAATTCTGATCATAGCAACGTTTCGAGTCACGGAATCACGATTGATCAATTAAAAATCGCTTGATCAATCTACCATTTTCTTCTGAATTTGAAAATGCTCTTCTATTGGATCGGAAAATCGGATAATTGATTGCACTATATTCTCTCTCTTTCAGCTGAGCGCAGGGGGCGACTCGACAGTGAAATTAACAGATGTCGAGACAGGCACCAGCAGCACATTCAATGGCCACAAGGGTAGCGTGCGCTCGTGTCGGTTCCAGCAGGATTCAAGCAGTATGTCTTCGTGCTTCTACATATAGCCTAAATGCAGAAATTCTGCATTTATGTTGCCTATGCCAGAATTAGAACAGAATGTCTTGATGTTGCCCGAATTCTAGTAGAAGTTGTTGAGTTCGCTGGAATCACGTATTATATGCAAATGTTGCCTGGGATCACGTAGAATGTGCAAATGTTGCCTGGGATCACGTAGAATGTGCGTATGTTGCCTGAATTCAAGTAGTATATGTCTATGTTGCTTACATTCAAGCAGTGGGTGTTTATGTTGCCTGTAATCACGTAGTATGTTTTTAAACGGCTTAGATTCAGAGAGTATGTCTTCATGTTGCTTGGATCCAGTTAGGTTGTATTTGTATTGCCTATGTTTAAAGAGTATGAGTTTAAGTTGAATTTTATCATTTAGTATATGTTTATGTTGCCAGATTCAAACAGTGAAATCCGTAGCGCCTATTTTGCGAGGTTCGATAGATATATTGATAGATATATTTAAAACCTGACCCAATTCTAGATAGAATAAATCTACTGGTGCTATAATGGGCATATCCTCAAAATTCCTATGTCTGACATGACAATACTCACCGTTTGATATCACATTTCTCATTCACAAGCGTACCAGAAAGTTTCCTGGTATTTTGCATATTTTGCTCCTTAAGATTTAAGTTTGCTTCTGAATCCCTGAGCCACCGTAACCTCCAAATATGTGCAACTACAGAGTGAAATCTCATTGTTTGCTATTCTGAATATTGTTATCACAGGTATCTTTGTATCATGTTCACGAGATGGTGCTATCGCGCTATGGGATACTCGAGTCGCGTCTGCCAAAGGAAGCAGTATGTTTTCTATTGCTCTGTATTGCTGTATATAGTACCTGAATGTGAAGAACAATCGCTACCAGAGTTCAATATGGTGGTACATGTACCGAGTCATTTTGCCGTGTTGGTGGTATCTGCGTTCAGACTGCACGGTTGCCATATGAACATTCGTCAGCACGATGAACACGATACTGCCCCTCATCTGATTTTCCATCTCTGCAAATGGACATGATATACATGATTACACAAGCATCCTTTTTTCATCTATGAGTGTGCGCTATATCCCACAACGAACCGCAATAGTTGACCAGAAGGATGAAGTCAAGCAGTTGGGGACTACAAATTCTGATTCAAATTATACATTCGCACAGATGTGCAACCAACCCGTATAATATCAGACGCGCACACTACCAATATGAGGACTGCAAGTGCGCAATCTGCATGTGGAGCATTCTTCGCCGGGACTTCGCAAGTGATTGTATCCGCTGGAGTGGACGGGTTAGTCGATGCAACAGTTCTAGGAAATACGTGAAGTGTCAATGCCATTTTTATATATAATATGATAATATGATTNTATATATATATATTATATATATTATATANTANACTANATATACACACTACACACACACACTANAACNCATTACACANATTACACACCTAATA
>NW_014040293.1:0-2523 GCF_001186125.1 Sphaeroforma arctica JP610 | reverse complement strand
TGCGTTTTCCTGCGTTTAGTCTTATATCAAAAAAGAAGTGACCATATTATGTTCAGTTCGCTCTTTTTAAAAATCATACATGACGGAGCAACTAACTACATTGTAGGATATTCATATATTCGCCTATGTTTCGTTCTGTATGTTTATCTGGATATATTTCAATAAAAAAAAATGACGTGAGTTTGTTTTGTTCGGTTCATTCTTTCTAAGTAAAATGCGTGAGGGAGTGACTGCGTTGTTGATTATGATACAGTATCGGCCTTTTCGGAAATGCGTCTGTCTGAAAGGGTCGTTTCATCGGGTCAGCTGTGGATGGATATGCATGGCTCTCTTTTTACTTTGTAACGTAATTTACTGGTGAATGTGTCGTTTCGATGCAGACGTTTCTAGATTCCGTATCGAAGTTTGTAACGAGAAGTTCTGATCCCTACTATCGCACATACGCAATTGTAAATAGTGGCGACTGCAAGCACGGACCGGGAAGAATAATTTGTGACACTTTTATAGATATGTCTACTGTGCGTGGGATGTTCGCCTGTTTTCAAATTTACTCACGCACACGTGCATACGCACGCTTAGTACCAGTATGCACAACATTCGAGACAATACATATATGAACCCAATTATTATCTGTTCTGAGTGCAAAATAAATTTGTACATAATTAAAACCATCATCGTTGTCGCACACATTTGGATGTACATATATACGCCCGCGAAAAGCAAATACTTAAATACCTCCACACTTTACCAATTCCTTTGATTGGAACAGTCTAATCAAGCTTTGGGATGCACGAACCAGCCACAAGGCAAGGACAAGTGGCTACGAAACATGCATGGGCTACATACCTCACTACGGCGAAGGCGTCAGACCACGTGCGTATACCAGTCTGGCTATAAGCCAGCGAGATGGGGACACTGTTGTGGCCAATTGCTTGGATCAAAGGTAGGTATGCGGTACAGCTTTTTTTCTGTAATTTCATTGGTGTGCTTCTATGCGGTACACCTAAAATTTCTGTATTTTCATTGGTGTGTTTCTATGCGGTACAGCTATAATTTCTGTGATTTCATTGGTGTGCTTCTATGCGGTACAGCTATAATTTCTGTGATTTCATTGGTGTGCTTCACAATGACAATCCACGATTGCCCAGTGGAAAATATAAGTTGCGAATCGAGCTGTGTCTACATGTCCAGTGATCATGATACATATTTAGTTGACGAACACAGTTTTGAATCGAAATGTGTCTATGTCCCTAGTATTTAGAACTGAGACTGATCAGTTCAGCCTTCCGGCTTAATCTCTTTCCATGTACACGTGTTCATTGTTCATGCATGTCCCTTTGCTATTTCTTCTCAGTTAAAGTTGTCCACTCAACCACAGCCTCCCTATCTCTAGTCGGTCGCCTTATTGTACACTCATGCTAGCCAGGTAGTAGTATTAGCAGTGCTGCCTAGACGCATAGTCAGACTATACATGTTCACATACTTAATTCAGCCCATCGAATGTTTCTGCGAGTGGCAGACCAGTTGCTTGTTTAGTACGATTAGTACAAGAGCCTGCAATATATGCAGATGCATGGCACCCATACTACAGCCGGAAGACATCCCTAATCTTCGATCACGTCTGATCCATACTTACCATACCATTGAACGAACAGGTTGTATGTTTTCGAGCTCTCGAGATCGGTGAGATACACACACAGCAGCCCGGATACGGAGCGCAGACATACCGCGCAACGGGAGGATGGGCCTATCAATATCTTAGCTGGTCATGGTTTCTCCTCTTTCTACTCGAAAGCCAATATCAACTGTGACGACAGCCTTGTTGCTTGCGGCGGCAGGCAGGGTCAAGTGTATCTATATCAGGTGTGTGAGAATGCTGGCGTGAATGATATACGTATGTGTGTATGCATTGGCAGGGCTAAGTGCACGGGTACCAAGTTTACACTTGTGGCTGTTTAGTATATTTGTTGTCGAATGCATTGGTTGACCTAAATGCGCCTTATCTATGTGTACAAGAAGATGGTTGATATTGTTACTGCGTCAGTAGGGCGAAGTGCGTACTTGTAGCTGATTGGACAATATAGATATTTGCTGAACAGTAGGTATGTATTGCAGTCTAGTGAACAATTAACGATTTTGTATATAATAATGGTATATTGCCACAAGTACGTACATTTGACCGAATTATTTTGGACTATAGACGAGGATTCACTGTGTTTGATTAGAATTTTCTCAGACACAAGGATAGATCTCGGATCCCGAAGGGAACTGATACCATACACAATCTTTCGGATATTATATATATGACATTATGATACGCTTCAAGAAGTGTAGCTGATTCTGCTGTCAATCTTTTCAATTTTTTGGCGATCATGTATGTCGAGTGCTTCATCATGCACCAAGTCACGTTCAACTCAACCGGAAACAAGATTGCCATTCAAACATTTAGCATACTTTCTCCCCAAAAACACAAACATATCGTTCTTCGGATAACGAGGCGGATGATAATTCTGTAGTGTTTAT
>NW_014040294.1:95899-98218 GCF_001186125.1 Sphaeroforma arctica JP610 | reverse complement strand
TATATATATTACAAAAGTACACACCAAGGTAAGGGCTTACATCATATTTTGGCCACCTATGGGGTAAAAGAGCATAGTATCCTAGTTCGACACTTTATTGGGAAGTATCGGTTATGCAATCTCATCATGTGCACGGTATGTACATCCACATTCCTTGTTGTCTTGGTGATCTTCCAACTTTTACATCTACCTTTGTTATCCATTATCTGTGTACCACTTCGTCTTCTGTAATCTGCCATCCTTCTTCCTTGTCCTCTTCAACCTTTCTGGTGTGGTTCGGCTCTGGCAAATGTGTTGGTGCCCATAACGGTGTGGATGTTTCTTGATGTGATGTGGTTCGGAGTGTCCATGTCGATGTAAAGGTACACCCTCTTTGGTTTTGTTCTAACATATCACTTCCTCCGGTTCGGTTGGTTACCGTAACATCTTCGGTGACAATGCATAGTACCCTGTGTCTGTTAGTAACTCCATCGCTAATCTCTATCCGCTCTATTCTCTCATTCAAGCGGTCTACTTGTTGACGAGTGTGCGTCCGGAGTTTACGATTGTGTAGTCCCATGCGTCTGGCTCATCTCTGGATTTCTGAGGTTTCTCTATTCGTCTCCGCCTCAGACGCACTACCGCTGTTTGGTAGCAATGCTGGCATGCTATCACTAGTATCACTACTAATAAAGCCACTTTCTGTGTCATCTACTAATGGTTGTTCTATGTCAACGACCGTCATTTCCGTTTCTGATGTCTGAGACATCTCTCTCTTCTTTGTGTTGTTTACAAAAAAAAATACTTTTACACGGGATCCTATAGTCCCTACTAACTTCGTCCCCTATTCAGGAATAGTTCAATTAATGTACAACATCTAAGTCAGTTAAAAATGTCGTAAGTAGTCAAGGATAACTGTATCTCAACGTACTCCCCTCGTACAAGGGGAGACATTGTTCATTTGTTGAACTTAATCCTATGACTATCATTTTGATCATGTATTTTCCGTAAACCAGTTTTAACCTGATCGGATAAACCCAGTTCAAAATGTAGTCTCTCATAAAAACCCAAATATCAAATAAACCCTAATCCTAAATAAACCCTATCAGGGACTTCCTGACCACATAGCGGTGGTATAGGGTATAAAGGGGCTAAAATAGGAGGTTGGTTTCCTTACTCTGCCCCACTTACAATTGAGCGCCCAGAGATAGATAGTACAATCACACAGGCAAGCACAACAGGAAAGGCGAGCACAAACACAGATTCGACGTCCGAGCAATTATAGTTGGCTCTGTAAAAGCCGGGCCTGCACATTAGAATCTTATAATATAACGTACTCTTAAAAGTACGTAAACTTAGTTTTTCTTAAATGGTTTTTGACGGTTGTATTAATTAAATACCTTTTCCATTTTACATAACAGATATTCGGACAAGGCCATTAAAAGGCCCCAGTAAAATACCAAATTTAAGATTTGGACTAGTTCTATTAATAGAAATATATTTACTTTCCAATTCTGTTCATATCTGAGTACCTCGGTAGCGAAATGGCTCAACCGAACTTAGGTTTCTAAGGACTATTAGCGTTGCTTAGTTTACCCTCCGTTCCGCCAACAAGATGTGCCAGTGTGATGAAGGCTAGTCGGTAATTCTTGATAAGTGGCAAGTTATTGGGTAATACAATAACTATGGACATCAAGAGTTTTTTTTCTTTTTCTTTTTTTTTCTCTATTTACCTTTTTTTTCTAAGGATAGGGTTTTATGAGTCTCTCGGATTCGCTCCAACGAAACATACCATAGCTTCTAATAGAGCGACGACGAAACACTAAATAAAATCTCTTCGGCGAAAACAGTACTGAGAGGATTATATATAGGCAATGTCTCAGCCTCACAATCGCTCAGAGTATTGCTGTCTTCGCGAGGCATACCTAACTTTACTATAAGACTCATTTCGTCTATTTACTTTGAAATTTTATCATACTTAAACTTAACCTAAGCGTTTAATTACTCTAAGGCGTTAACATCCCCTTGATAGACCCGAAACTTACAGCTCTGAGTGATGAAGAGGACGAACAACAAACTCAGCGGGACACAGCTCAGTGGGACTCAGCTCAGGGGCGCACAACCGCACAGGGGAGCACAACCGCACAGGCCACGAGTATAAAAAACCCCTAAACTCTAAAACCCTTAGTCTTCATTAATAATCCACAACCACCCACACATCCGCACAGACTTCTGAAAATGCCAACAGCAACCAGAACAAGCGTATACGATGGAGGGGAAAGTAGTGAAGGCACGGATGACGTGGGAGCCAGCCCAATGGGGGGAGCCAAGCCTAGGCAG
>NW_014040294.1:93429-95696 GCF_001186125.1 Sphaeroforma arctica JP610 | reverse complement strand
GGGTCAGCCTACACCGGCGGGGGTACCCATGGCAACCTCAGCAATGCGTCTAGAAATAGACAAGAACATCTGGCAAAGCAATCACGTCTTGATGAGTCGGTTTGTATCCAAATTGGAACAAACTGCACCGGTGGCCATACCGACTCTACATAAGATGAGGGTAGGCATACATGACCAACAGCCAGAGCGTTGCATGCCACTTGTGGATGCGGAGCTCAGACGACGACATGATCAAGCGATCAACGATTGCGGTGATGATGAGAAGGACAAGCTTATCCAAATCAGTCTGTACATTAGTGATCTAGAGCTCATGCGTTCTCGGTTAGGCGACCAGATAAATGACCATCTCTTAAGAAACTACTCAAAACTTCATAGTTTCCTAAAATGTCTAAGGATAGTTTCTTTAGATTGGAAAATTGTGAGGATATCATAGAGTTCACTACACAATGTAATGATCTATTCTTAGCTACGTCAATGCCATTGTATCAGTATCCAGCACTAGCGAGAAGACTATTAGACTCCACTGATGCAACGGAGAAAACCAAAGCAGTTCTCAATAACATAAGAGACTCTGAGACACAAACAACCAGGCACTTCACCGATCCAGAGCAGTTCAATAGAATCATTACTGATCGACTCAGATCGCACCCAGTAGACTATATATTGGAGAAGTTTATCAATGACATGCAGAATAAGAAGATGAATGTCGAAGTGCGCACCGAGCGTGTACATAAGACAATGGCAATGTTAGAAGAGCGTTATTGCAACTCAGACAAAGAACCCATACACTTACAAATCCTCAAAGTACAAAGGTACCTAGCACTGAAGTACTATGGACTACAATCAGTAGTGGACAAAGACAAGCAACCTGATGGAAGTGAAGGACACTTGTCTGACATCGAACATACCAAGTTTTATACTATGACTGAGAACCACATACGCATAGCGTCAGTAACACAAGCTGAGCGTATGTTGAGGGATCAGGCGCGAGCTGCAAATAATGCAAATAAACGCAACAATACGCAGGCGAACACGCAGGTGGAGGATAACTTTATGAACGCCAACAAACGTCATAAGACAGACAATGGTACGCACAACCAGCACAAGCAAGGGGGGCAGACACAGAAACAGAAAGGGGCACGTGAAGAGCGTGCATGCCCTACTGTCATGAATCGCCATCCCCACATCGGTACAGCGAATGTCCCGAGAAGAAAGCATATCAAGCTAAGAAGGCTGCGCAACAAGCCAGGAAAGATGTGCAGATAGCAAGACTGTCCATCACATCTGGCAAGGTGGAAGACATCACTGAAGGTGATGAACACTGAAAACACTGGTGGGCGGAAGCAAACATGATTGACGGGGCTGACAGATTCAATGTATTTACAGATGAAGAAACGTTGTTGATAAATGCAAATGATATAAATTATCAGCCTTTATCGTTACTTCCCGCACCACGAGATTAACGGTTACACATTGACATATAAATTAATGGTAACACATACAATGCACTAGTAGACTCCGGCGCACAACGCTCATGTATGGACAAAAGTGTAGTATCAGAACTATATCTCTCTGTTAGAGCGCAACCGGGTTGCATACAACTAGCACAAACAGATGCAAGAATACAACGCACTGGATCAACAGAAGTTTATGACATTAACTACGGAGGCAGAAAGACCTACATCTCAGTGTTTTGAAGTATTGTACTTGCCTGAAAAGGAAACACCAATACTTCTAGGTATGGACATTCTACCATACATAGGTATATATATAGCGGTTTTAATCAATCCACTTAAACCAACAGATGCAAAATGGGAATCGCTCCTCACACCACATAAAGAGGACCCAGAGCATGAACAAGAAGGTTTCAGAGAGTCACTTACAGATGTAAAAGTCGGTCTCCTCTAGGCTGACTATACGATACCAAGACGTTTACGGTAATAAGACAATACGTTAATACGTTAAAATGCAAAATGTTAAATCAGTTTAGCTTCAGCCCTTGGTAATGAGCAAAAAATTAGGGGATTTAGACTGAGACTATTGTCTATATGCTCCGCTCTAATCACCCACTACTTCGGTCTAGATTTATTTATGATTTAGTTACTAAGACTATATATCATTTCATTGGACGCATAGTTTATATTTCACGCCTCGAAACAATTACCTATTCAAACTAACCAATAAAATATATCTAAGTCCAACTTAAGAAAATTATAAATTAAATCAAAACACCAAGTCGGTGCTGTATACATCTGCACCTAAACCCC
>NW_014040294.1:83742-93140 GCF_001186125.1 Sphaeroforma arctica JP610 | reverse complement strand
GTTAATTAGAGATTCCCAAAGTGTCGTTTTCAGGTGTCAGATTGGTGTCGTTCATATATTTTGTACAATTCTAATTTCAGTGGGAAAACCAATCTATATTTGGAAAACCAACTAATTTTCCACAGTAGAGTCCCATACTCTACTGAGTACTATCACATGTTCAGAATCTTGAATATCTCAGTTCGTGTTCATGCTCAATTCGTTAAACGTATTCCAGTATTATAAGCATAAACGTTAATACGCCAATACGTTTTTAATATACGTTAACTGTGCAACTACTATTAGGAACCTGCTATTTTTACACAGACCTCCTGGATACCAACGCGAATATACCTCCTGACGTTTACTGCAACCTACCAGGCTCCACAGTCACGGTACCTGCAAATGAAATCAACGTCAAACAAATGAGGCTTGCTAAAGTCTTTGTTCCACAAAAAAATACGTTCCACAAACGGATGAGAATGTGCAACGATGGCTTCACGATGGCTACATATACAAACGTGACAAACCAACAACGGTGAACTTACCGTTGCTATCAACAGGTAAACATGACCATACGGGTCTACTCAAAAAAGTAAGGACATGCTTAGACTTACGTGAGATCAACTACCAATATGAACAAGACAAGTTTCTGTTACCAAAAATAAAGGAAGTATTACACAACCCACAAGGGGCACAGTACTTTTCAAAGCTCGATCTCACCGGAGGATTTCACCACTTCCTAGTAGACGAAGCAAGCCAACACTTCTTCACATTCTCGTGGAGAGGAGCCAATACTCATTCAAGTCGGCGCCTTTGGACTACACTCACTCACAGCACAATTCCAGAGAGTCATGGCAAATTTGCTCATAGATATCAAAGGAGTGCAAGTGTATGTAGATGACATAGTCATTGTGAGTAAAGTCACCACACAGGGCCTCAAAGCAGACCCTGAGAAACAGAAAAGAATGATGGACTGGCCACTACCCAGAACAAAAAGAGATCTGCACAAAACAGTGGGACTAGCAAATTACATGCGAGACCATGTCCCCAACTTTGACCACACAACGAAACACTTTCGGAACTTAATGAAAGGAAAAATGAACCAGAACATATCCATGTTATGGACACCGGAACTAATCAAGAAGTGGGAAGAACTCAAAGAAGCCATCGCCTGTTCAGCGACGCTAGCATACCCTGTTAATGGGGTACCGTTTCAAACTATGAACGAGGCTAGTGACTATGGCATAGGAGGGTGTTTATTTCAAGTCATCGATGGAGTCAGAAGAGACATTCTCTACTTCTCAAAAGGCTTGAATCCAGCACAACAACGCTATGGCACAAATGCCAAAAAGCTACTAGCACTGGTATATAGCCTGGAACTTTTCTCCGAATACATCAAAGGGGGGGACATAACACTGTGGACAGATCACAAAGCGCTCACGCAAATGAATAGTCAACAGACGTTACACCCAATGCTAGCCAAGTGGATAGCAAAAATGTCCCACCACCACTTCTCCATCATACATGTCCCAGGCAAGGACAACCAGATGACAGATATGTTGTCACGTCTACATGAAGATACCTTTAGTTCCAAAGAGTCAAAAGTATTACAACAGGCGAATGAGGCAACACATAATAGCCAAGAGTAGACCACGTTGGAAACGAACATGCCCATAACCATCTCAGCTATAGACTGGATGTTACATCCCAGATTCTACCAAGAAGCGGAACGAAGGTTTGGGGAGCTCACAGTAGATCTGTTTGCATCAGCACACAATGCGCACACAGATAAATACTACACCAAAGAACAGAATGCGCTACAATAAAAGTGAGCGCAAGAAGTTAATGCATGGGCGAATCCACCATGGGAATTCATACCTGAGGTCCTTGACAAATCATTGAAGAGGCAACTAGCATCACGATATGTATACCATACTACCCCAATGCCTCGTGGTTTCCAAAGTTCTTGTCTTTACTAGAAGACGACCCGATGCTAGTGGAAAACACCAACAACACGTTCCTCAAAGAGGGCAAGAAGGCTTGCGGCAAGACCCCATGGGGTGTCACATTAGTCGCAAAGATAGAAGCTAAGTCTCCATACTTTGATTCAACGCGGGAACAACCTGCCATACACTTGCAGCGTCCGAACCAGTTCACACTGGAAACGCACCCCAGGCAACAGAATATGAGACACATGTCAACATCATTGAGCAATACCACAACTTGGGACATTACACTCCTGAGGAAACAGTACACAAATTGCAAGCAAATGGACATAACTGGGCTGACATCCAGCAACATGTACACAAGTTCATTGACGGATGTATATCATGTCTCAAAAATAAATTTTAAGGGATTTCATCTCTTACAATCAATTACAGCCGCATTTCCAAGCGACAGAGTTCAAGTGGATACCATAGGGATACTATTGGATTTCAATAGAGGACACACATACGTGTTAGTATACCTTGACGTATACTCATCATTCGTCATTTTATGTCCAATGATGGACAAATCCGCGGCTACTATAGCACGCACACTGGTACCGATTATGTGTGAACATGGATTTCCACAAATCATACAAACGGACCAAGGCACTGAATATGTTAACAGCATACTCTCAAAAGTTGTTGAACAAGCGCCAATGCAATACCTAGTCTCTCGGCCGTATCAACCTAAAGTCTTAGGCGCGAACGAACGATCACATAGAGACCTCATGCCACTGTTACGGAAATTCGTTGAACAGAACCCAGGTAACTGGTGTTCACGACTTCCATTCGTACAGATGGGCCATAATCTGCGTATATCCAGAAGACACAAGTCTCTGCGCTTTAATGTGTACTTTGGTCGCAGACAGAATCAACTCACGGACTACAATGAGCCAGTGACCGCACCCAGTACAACAGTATCTTGGGAAGAGCGACTTCAAAATCTAGAAGAAGCAATTAGGCCACAACTAGAGAGCAATGTTGCACAGTATCAAGAGAAGATGCGAGCAGCATACGATCGAAAATACCAACAGAAGTATGTAAATTTCCAGAAGGGGGACCTTGTCATGGTCCGCTATCAAGGTGAAATGAACAAGTTAACAGCACCAAATGGCGGACCATACAAAATAGTATACAGGGAGGGCAACGGGTATTTTGTTTGTAACCGTGGTGGGACTAAAGCCCCCGAATATCCCGACTCGATCAGTGATGAGCTACTTAGCCTTGTAAAAAGGGCCAGTGCTCCGGAAGCATTCACTTCCAACAAACACGTACAACCAAACAAAGAGACTCAGTTCTCATCGATAGTCGACGACAGGCCGTCCATCCGAGGGTTCTACTGCAATGGACAGATGGTGAGCGTATCTGGACGCATGGATGGGATATCGCAGATGCTGATGTCATTACAACGTACCGTCAACGCCGGAGACGTAAAAGAAGGCAGTCAAGGCCAAAGAAGCCAGGGACAACGAGCACTGATGAAAGATCAGCGAGCCACAGTCAGCGCACAAGGCGGGGGACCTAAGCAAGTCTCACTGATACCACCGGACACTCCCACTTTTCTCGCCTTGAATCATGTTCCGCCCACATACCAAAGGGATAAGGACCAAAGACTCGGTTGTAGAGCCACCGTTGAGATGCGTTTTCCTAAGTCAAGTTGAGACCAACCGAGAGCACCGGTCAAGACTGACTCCGATGAGCGTGGTAGAGAACTCCCGTCATAGTATAAATTTAATTAGCTAACATGTAAGAATAGATAATGGTGGCGGACAAGGTTTTTCTGTACAAAAACACCAACCTCTGGATAATCTAGTACTGTAAGAGGTCACTTTCTATTCCTACGCAGTGTAAGGCACAACGTTGGGGGCCTGTAGCAAAATTTATGAGCCAAAGGGTCGCGGGCGAGCGAGAACTACGGCCAAGACGCGGATTCATCCAACTGGCAGGCTATGGAGTATTAATATTCCATGAGAGATCAGCTTCCGACGCTGTATATAGTTGCTCTTATATCATTTAGCGTTTTATTTACTTCTTGCCGATCCGAAAGTATCTCTTCTTTGAGCAGAGATGTTCTAGATGAGAAAAGAAAGCATCCGTTCATGAGTATGTCTTTGTGCGTTCGTGCTGTGTGACTTGTGTTTGGATGTCGTTTATTCACATTTACCTCTTTGGTTCATATGGTAATCCAATGCTCTAGTAATTCCACAATACCAGATTCCACTTTTGCCAAGTTCAGTTTTGTTGAAGGAAATTCTCATCTCCTGCCGTCGCTCTCCGAATTGATAGACGCTCGTGAAGTTGAAAGTAAAGTTTGAAGCCCTTTTAATGAAATTTGTAGCTGAATCAAAGCTATCCAGATAAATCGTTCATTGCACACTTGTAGCTTTGCAGTTTAATCGTATCTCTTTTATAGGTGGATACTGTCAGTTTGCCGTACCAATTGGCGACTACAAGTAGTCTTACTTCGTTGCTTCTCTTTAGTACTGGTCTCCAACTGATCGCTTGATTTGCTGTCAGAATAAGATAGCCAAAATTTTATTCTTCGCTCAATAGCTATCGAGAGATTTAATCCCATGACCGTGACAATTGCGATACAGGTGTTTTTGTACACAGTTCCATATCATTCACAAGATCGAATAGACGTTGTTGCCAGACGGAATGCACTCGCTACATGCACTTGCATTACAGACGAAGGCAAGAGACATGCAAAAAAAATCCTATCACCTCCATATATTTCTGTACTAAATTTATTTACGACTCTCAGTTCTAAGTTTTCTCATCGAATATACTTTCCTCGGTACATCGACTGCGCCTATCGCTAACGAACCTAAACCCTAACTCGGTTCTATTTATATCGTTCTCTAGTTGTGGTCTACTTCTTCCCGCCACATATTTTCTCGGACTCTGGAAGATATCGTAGCCAAAGCAGCATGAAAAGTCCCAGATACGAGACTACTCCCGCAACAGCGTAACTCCACTCCCAGGTCAATATAGTACTGTTGGCGATCGTCGGTAGCACCAGTATACTGACTACAGTGGCACTGTAACCACTGCTCAACTGCAGTGTCAACGCTGTGCCTACCAAGTCGGCAGGACACAGTTCGCTGATCATGGCTGGGTGGTTTTAGTATTCAAGAAGAAATACGATAATACGATATAGGGTTGAGAAAAAAACAAAACAGAAAGATAGTTGATACACACTACTACAAGGGACCTGTACTGCTTGTTGGTTTGTATGCAGAATAGGTATCTTTTACCGGTACATGTTTGTGTATACACATTAAGGTAGATATATTAGACATAAAATCACAGTCCCAAAATATAGAACAACAACTAACAGTGCTATGTCTTCATAGCATACGTACGTACAGCAAAATGCCTGTATCAATTTACCCGTGAGGACACAACACAACTGGTCATACGCACACACACGCACAAACAATACGCTCGGCAATAATAAAACCTACGCAAGATGTGTTCTAACTCCATGCATATGTACATGTACATACCACTGTATTGCGCGCTGTCGGCGACGACGGTCAAGCCCCAGAGAAAGGCCAATGCCCACACCAGCGGTTCACTCTGTGTCGCAACCGCGGCTATAAGTGTACATAATCGATGCAGATGATATGTTAAGCGCAGTGTTTCCATAGTTAGAGATATATCGTATGCAAGGATCGATGTATATGCCAGTTTCGTTTCTGGATATGATATATATAGATATCGTTATGCGACAACGAGGAAGATGCGAGTATATGTTATGGCGTGGAGTGTATGTTTTAGAATATAAGGGTTTCAGGAATAGGGTTTAGGGTTTTGTATATGTGATGTGTGTATGTATAATGTACGTGTCCACACAATAGTCGACAAAGGTTGTATTGTGTGAATGGGTGATACAAACGGGAAAACTAATCGTAAATTCCCATAGACTTCAAAACAAGACACACTGATATTGAGTGTACACCGACCGAAGGCGTTCTAATGTATTGTTTGAGAGTAAGATATGCACAATAAAAGTGATAGAGCTATACGTATTTGAAAAACTCGTACGAGTGACGTTTAACTGAGGTTCCATGAAGGTACTACGAAAACTTCATGTATTCTGTTGATACATACATATATATATATATATGATATATATAATATAATATATATATAATTCGAAATCAGTGATGAAATAAACTATAGCTGACTATATGCGAGATCATATACGTACGCACTGATATATGCACATGCATACCTGGTCCAATCGCAATGGAGACTGTTGCTGAGCAGATAGTGCACACAGCACACACAGCAGTGCGACCCACGCGGTCTGCAAAGTAGCCACCCAACACTGAGCCAATAGAACCCATGGCAATGGTCATGAAGGCAAACAGATTGGCAGTGGATAAGCTGCTATTCTCCATCAGGATGAAGTAGAATTGCGACGCCCACGCCCTGTATGTTTTGTATTATATTATGAGATGAAGGTGAGTTCCTGGTATTTTTGAGTAAGGTTGTAACAGTGCGTAGTAGCACTTTCTAGTACCGACCGACTGGAGTCCATGGTAATGGTCATGCACGAAAACATATTCGTAATAGATAGACTGCTAGATGCTGTCAGGATGCAGTAGAACTGTACTTGCCCTGTAAAAACTTTACACACACACATATATATATACAAACATATATATATATATATGTATATATATATAAAATAAGTATTTTAGATGAAATAGGGATATCAAAGTCCAAGTAACACGAACGAACAAACCAGTACACCGACTACGCAGTGAGACCTAGAGGTGCATAGGGGAAAAAGTAGGAAAACGGGCCAGAAAGGATGTACCGAGATACGTTTTTGGAATGCTCTGGAAGCTTACATACGTGTATAGCATGTAATAACAGGTCAAGATCTTAGCTGTGTAAGAGAGATGGTATTATGAGTGTACCACAGAACACAAAGTAGGTGAACGGCCAGCAAGCCTGTGTCGAGATACGTTTTCAATTTGTACTGTAAACCTACATACGCGTATAGCCATTTGACCGGGGTTATCTGTGTGTATATGTGGTATCTATATCTGGGTAGACGCTTATGACCGCCCGTGTTTTTACAGTAGATGCGCTCTGGGTATTTCACACATGCACTTATCACATAGACATACTAGGAAATTCGTATAGACCATCCCAACACTCAGCATGTCAACACAGATAGAAAACTTACACATGTCACGGATATAAACGAATATTCGCGTACATCTCAATACTCAACACGTCAACACTGATGAACGTACATATGTCACGCGTATAAACGTATATTCGCGTACATACCAAAGTGCATATAGCTCAAAGCTATGTGCCGTATAGGCCATAAGAACCAAAAACAAGCTTAGTGTCTTAAGTAGATCAGGCACGGCTGACAGACGAATCACCTTACACCACACGCCAGGACAGGATATAAGAATATAAGAGAAGAATAAGGATGTATAATATGAGAACCTAAGAAACCGAGAAACTATGGAGAAAGACTATAAGGCTACAAGAATAGCTGAAACAAGAACAGATGATTAAATATGAATAAGAATATAAGAATATAAGAATAGGTTATATGGTGGAAGAATGTAAGAATACAAATATATAACAATAAAAGCATATAAGAATAAAATAAATTAAGAATGAGAATATAAGTTTATATGGAGAAAAAATGTAAGAATGTAAAAATATAAGATTATGAAACTATAACAATAAAGAATTTAAGAATAAGAATATATAAGGATATACGAAGAAAGAATATAATAATGTAAGAATATAAGAATAATAAACTATAACAATAAAGAATTTAAGAATAAGAATATAAGGATATATGGAGAAAGAATATAATAATGTAAGAATATAAGAATATAACGATGAAAGATTATAAGAATACGAAACTATAACAATAAATAATTTAAGAATAAGAATAAAAAGATATATAGAGAAAGAATCTAAAAATGTAAGGATATAAGAAGTTAAGAACATATAATATATATAGAGAAATAATATAGTGATATGTAATTACCAGGAGAAAAAATATAGGGACACTTAACACCAGCACAAACTAATATGAGAAAAACGTGTGTTTGGAGAAAGTATAAATGTATATATACTGAATACCTTGGACGTATAGTCCCCAAAACGGGGCTCAAAACACTATCTACCATACCGTACAAATGCAAAAAAATACAACTATAGGCATACCATGACATGTCTCCAGATACAGTTCTATTTAAATATCACACAAATGCGAGCGTGGCATATTGAACACCTACAAACACCAGTAAGACACTGTGATTGATGTCCATGGCACACACCAGCGGAAGTGATAATTAAGATTAAGGTACAGGATTATAACGGCAAGTACGTTGGCAAACTATACCAGATACCTACCTTTAAAACTGTGCAAATGATCTAACAACACACACAATTAGGGTGTAGTTATGAATATGATTAGGGTACAAATATATGCATGAGTCAGGTACAGTTATATATATAGTCAGGGTGTAGATATATGTATAATTAGGGTGTAGATATATGTATAATTAGGGTGTAGTTATATGGATCAATAGGGTACGGATGTATGCATGAGTCACGTATAGTTATATTTATAGTTGGGGTGTAGATATACGTACAATTAGGGTGTAGTTATATGTAAAAATAGAGCAGATTGTATGTATAATTAGGGTGTAGCTATATGTACAATTCGGGAGTAGTTATATGTATGATTCGGGTGTAGTTGTAGGTATAGGTAGGGTGTCGTTCTATGTATAATTAGAGTGTAGTTTTCTGTGCAATTAGGGTGTAATTATATGTACAATTAGGGTGTAGTTTTATGTACAATTAGGGTGTGGTTTTATGTACAATTAGGGTGTGGTGGTTTTATGTATAATTAAAGTGTATTTATATGTATAATTAGTGGTAGTTGTATGTATAACTAAGGTGTAGTTACATGTCAAATTCGGGTGTAGTTATGTGTTTAATTCGAGTGTATTTATATGTATAATTAGTAGTAGCTGTATGTATAATCAGGATGTAGCTATAAGTATAATTAGAGTGTGGTTATATGTATAATTAGGATGTGGTTAAATGTATAATATGGGTATAGATATATATATATAATTAGGGTGTAGTTTACATGTCTAATTAGGGTGTGGTTATATGAAAATCGGGTGCAGCTATATGTACAGTTTACATGTATAATTAGGGTGAAGCCTATATGTACAGTTTACATGTATAATTAGGGTGTAGTTATATGTATCGCTAGGGTGTGGTTATATTAAAATTCGGGTGTAGCTGTATATATAATTAGGGTGTAGTTATATGTATAATTGGGGTATAGTATGTGTATATTTAGTGTATACATACATACATACATATATATATATATATATATTTATTTACACACACACA
>NW_014040294.1:57409-63508 GCF_001186125.1 Sphaeroforma arctica JP610 | reverse complement strand
TATGTGTGTGTGTGTGTGTGTATGTGTGTGTGTGTGTATTATATATATATATATATAGATGCTTAAAAATGAAAAACCATTGCCTTCCATGTACGGCTGCAGGCATACATTTGGTGCTGTACTTTACGACGAGCAAGGATATCGAGGGTTGAGAATTGAGATGTTTGTTTCCAATGGTGATCATGAATTGGACTTCAATAAGCATCTGTATATACATAGTCTGAAATTTCAGACAGCTTTAATTAGCTAGACTATCGTCAAATACCGAATGTCAAGGACTGATATATTCTCAACCGTGTGAGTGGCATATTACGCACACTCATACCTGTGTGTGAACTACGCAGGAATGTGTTTTCAAATAGTTAAATGTGATTATAGATATTTTTATATAGACCTGTGTGCATGGTGTGGGGTCCAAAAGTCAGAATGAGCAATTCTCGACAAATCGGGATTGTAGAGATAGAACGGTAGTTCGGTACGGGTCAAAATCGAAGCACCTGTGAAAATTGTCCCAATTTGTAGGCGTATGTGTTATATTTCAATAGAGGAACCTAATAAATACTTGGGGTGTAAATTGTCCTATTATATAGTTGTACGTCTGTAGTTCAATATGAAGTATTTCAAGGGAAAAACTCTTTCTTTTTTTGGAGGGTGAAATTGTCCGAATTGATACCTGTATGCCTGTTGTATAATAAATTTCAATGGCGGACCCAATTTATAATATTTTTCAATTGGAAATCGTCCCAATTTGAAGAAGTATGTCTGCAAATAGTACAAAATATCTCGATGGAAAACATAATATTCCTTTTTGGGTGAATATTGTCCTAATTGGTGACCGTATGTCTATAGTATGACAAATAGATTTCAATAGAAAACTCAATTAATTTTTGGGTGAATACTGGCCAACACTTTACACGTGGGTAGATATCCCAATTCTCAATTCTGTGGCCACGGGACAAATTCATTCGAATTTATTCCAATCTGAAGCGTAAAGTTATAACAAGTGCAGAGATCACTCAGAAGCCTTTCTTTTTCGAGTAACCACTTCTAGCTGCCAAGATGGTACGTGTGTGTGTAAGGTTGACTCGGAAGATAGAAAGATTCGTGCATATGTGGTTGTGTTAGGATAATAGGAAGGCGTGATATAGTTGTGGGATAAGGCTAGGTTTACAACGTAGAGACGGAGTCAACGACATGTGTATAGTCGAATCTGATCAACAGGAGGGCTACCAGCAGAACAGACGCAGCACTTACAGCCTATATTATCATACAGCAACACGACCACGGTGGAATGAATGATATAGGAAGTACCTGAAAGTACCTATGCATGCAAGCATGTCATGGTAGTATGCGTGTATATACACCGCTCAACATCAATCAGCAATCAGCCACGACAAATAGTGAATAATCTCGCTGAAAAGATCATATGCACTGAAAAAGGTGCATGTATCACAGAGTAGGGCAGAGCACATGAGAAAGGACATATAATTGCGCAAAGACTCGTATGACTTGGGAAAGAGCTGTGCATCACCTCAGTTAGTGCAAATATATAGGACCGCGCCAGGGTCACGCATCTCGCTTCCAATATGAGTGGACACTATGGAATCAACACACACACCTTCGTTTTGCATACTTACAATACATAGATACATATATTACGTACATGCATATATACATACATACATCCCTTTCCTTACTTTGTATCTATATACTCTCCACAATGCCAACAGACTAAGGGTACCCAGAGTTTTGGAATGCGCCACAACAAGACGCACACCTTGTGTGTGCGTTGTGGTCGCCGTTCGTACCACATCCAGAAGCACACCTGCAGTGCTTGTGCCTACCCTGCTGCTCGCAAGCGTGGGTACAACTGGGGACAGAAGGCCCTCCGTCGCAAGACGACAGGTACAGGCCGTATGGCCCATCTGAAGAATGTCCACCGCCGTTTCCGCAACGGTTTCCGTGAGGGTATGTCTATATATATATAATGGATATGGGTATAGTCATATAATATAGAACTATAGAAAGCGAATATACTGAACACTTGTTTGTATTGTAGCACATAGTTGGTGTGTGTAAGAAGGGGCCTGTCCATATTCCATATGCAATGTTATTCGGTGTAGTTTTGTGTATAGTTTAAGCCGTATCGATGTGTTAGAATGGGTGTCAAAACCTCTGGTTTACGTTTTCCTCCGAGAGCATAAAACCATGAACTCAACACCATACTCTGTGGATTAGAGAATACAATAAGCCTATCGCACCCAGCATGTATGCCTATGACGTGCGAGGGGAAGTATTGAGCAATTCGTTTCCTTGTACTGTACATTGTATGTGGCATATGAATAACAACGTTTGCTGTCGCCGTAGGGCCCGGCTTGTGAATGTCATCACATCATACTAGTTATTTTGGTCCTGTGTATGTGGAGGTTCTGTTATGTTGCAGAAGTGCATGGTTAGTCGATACTGAATGGAATTTCAATGTGTTCCAACGTAGGTACATGTTGTCAGAATGTTTTTTTTGCATATGTGTATAATTTGTTCTCCAGATATCACCGAGATTATGGTATGTTGAATATATATATATTGTTTATATTAGTTATACGCACAATGTGAGAGAGTATTATAATCGCGACATATGGACTGCAAGCAGCTGACTATCTGCTTGTATTGCTTACCGCGTCGCGCATAGTCAGTCGAGATTGGTTTACGATTAGGACTTGTTCCCTAAATGGTCATTGTACCCTCGCTAAATTCGAACGATATGCAGAAATATTATTCACATTTAGTATTTATGGATATAAACTAAGCAAACTTTAAGCATGTATGCTGTCTGATGTTCAACTATTTATAAATCAAATGAGTGGGTGGATCCATCGCCTTGGCGAGCATGAAGCCTATACGTCGTACACTGGTGTCAAGGGATGTCTTTGTATGGCATCGCACACCTATATTTAGATATATATTGTATTATTTTTCAAGTATATGCGTGTATATGATAAACTCAACACCGCAGCTAACTTCTATTCCACTACCCTCCTCCATCGGTCTATTCTATTTATAGGACAAGAGGCTAAGTCCAAGAAGGCCGTAGCCGCCGCTAAGAACTAAGCAAAGTCTTCTAACCTGATGTAATATAGACGGATTCTGAGACAGGCTTATCACCGGTCGAGTAAATATAAAGTGTTTGCCTCTGGGTAAAGCGTGGTTGCACACTTAAGGGAGTTTATTTCTTTACTTTCGAACAATATATTACACTATGTGTATATATATTTATAAATATACTGTGCATAATACCAGCTGAGTAAGCGGAAAGAAATTATAAGCCTATTGTATGTATATGTTATCTCGGTGTGTTGTTCGTTTCGATACCTTGATTCTCATCTAGATTTGGCAATTTCTGTATACATATCACGCATACAAACCCTTTTATATCACGCTCCTTCGTTCTCATCTGATGTGTTACATTATGTATATATAGATATATATATGTTTAATGTTGGCGCTAGAGATGCAGACTTATGCTACTAGACTCGTGCATCGATTAGTGAAGTATCTGGGCCTGTTACAAAAGTATATACGCTGTAAGAGAGAATGGTTGCGCTTCTGCCATCCATTCATCTAGTAATCTTATGAGCTAGTTGTGCTCTAGACTATTAGCGGAGCTCGGACGTATTGTCTGGTTATAGTCGTGCCATATATACAATTTTACTTTTGTTTTAGACCTGTGGCATATGGCACCTACTAAAACCTACAATTCTGTGAGCGTTGAGATGATCTGTCATTGGGTGCACGATCGGTTATTATGTGTGACTGTATCGCTTCTGATCTGAATGGTCCATAACTGTGATTGTAGTTGATGCACTCGCTAACATTGACGATGAATAACAATATTAGTGTGAATCAATACCAATACTTGGTCTTCGTCCACAGGCTACCAATATCCCGTGCATGTGTGAAGTTTATGGTTGTGCCTTGTTAGTGTATATATGCGACCAGTTGTGTATTGTAGTTGCTTTTCTCCTTCACAAAGCGGACCTGTGACCAAATTAGGTGATAGGTTAGCCATGCAAGTACATCTGTTGCACCCAGCGAGTTTCTCATCGTTATTGAAGGTCAGTGCCTTGAATAGAACAGCACCAGCCTTTTTTTTATTCTACGAACTAACGCATGTATAGAAGATAGATATATCAGTTATATAAATGCTATTTTTTAGGTATATATATAGCATTGGCGTCAGCTTCGTGTGTAAAACGATATCTGAGACATGGTAGAAGGACATGAATAATGTACATAACCATTCAGTCGCGAATAAATAATTCTTGTCTTCAGAAAGCATTGGCGTCAGCTTCGTGTGTAAAACGATATCTGAGACATGGTAGAAGGACATGAATAATGTACATAACCATTCAGTCGCGAATAAAGAATTCTTGTCTTCAGACTTTGAATCGTGTTTCTATCATAGCTGCGAGTCGCGAATAAAGAATTCTAAATTCGATCGCGGATCATACTAAACGAAGCAGTCAGATATTTGCCCAATTATGTGTACTGTACAGTCTCTGCCGAAGTAAATATATTCATATAGACGTACACACTACACACACCTCTATATATATATATGAATGTTTGTATGTATATATATGTATATGTATATATATGTATATATATATATGTGTGTGTATAAATATTTATGTATGTATATATCTATCTATCTATCCATATATATATCTATACACACGCATATACTTATATACAAATATCTATATATATATCTATATATCTATATATATATACATATGTACCTATATATATACTTGTATATATATATATCTATATATGTTTGTTATATGTATAAATATATATACGTGTGTGTGTATGAATATATATATATATGTATATATATATATATATATGTATATATATATATACATGTATAATATATATATGTATATATATACTCGCATATATATATATATATATCTATATATCTATACACACATATATTTATATACATATATATATTGTATATATTTATATATATATATCTCTCTATAAATATAGATATAGATATATATATATTGATCTATAGATGTATTTTATTGATCCATGGATGACATCTATTCTTTCATTGATGTAGTTCATTCATCCATCCATGTTGTTCTCAGCTATTGTATCTACAGGGTTATCTGATACTATTTGATCTTTTATACACGTACGTTGAGACGCTATAGTCCAAGTCATATATATGCCAACGTAGTTTGTCTAGTTTTATTCATCTATTACTAATGCTAATTGATCTTATTCATACGTTGGTGTAATGTGCCGCCCTCGACCACCCAATGCTCATTACAGAGCTCGTTTACGAACCTGGATGGTAACAGGAAGGGAGGAGTAAAGGGTTTAGGGTTTTATGATACAAAGGAGAGCCAACAGAGTATGGAATATATATGTATAGATATGTAATTGGTTTCAGGATTTATTGCTTTAGGGTTTAACCAACCTGCATGGTTCTAACATGAATTGAGATATCAGATGACTAATAAGATCATCAACCAAAAAGGACCGACATACATCTGACCCTAGATCTACGAAGTGGGGCTGTTTGCGACAATGCGTTGCTATGTATGCCATATAAGCACAGCACACGGTTGTAGCAACACAGTAATATGTTCATGATAAAGTCTTGTCATGTCTGCCATACAGATATCGCGTACGCTTATATCAATACATCACCACAACCACTCAGGCGACAGAGAAAGACTCCCCCCCATTCCCCCAAAACACACAGACACAGACACAGACAGACACAAACACATACATAAACACAAACGCAGCCAAAAACACAAACACAAATAGAAACATAACCACAACCACAACCACAAACACACAAACATCCTTACCTGGGTGTGTGCGAAATGAGCACAATGGCGCCCTTAAACTTCGTAATAGCCAGGGCCAGTGAGTCTAGTGCCTCCAGATCCAAGTAGTTGGTAGGCTCATCCAGGCAGATGACGTGGGGACGGTTCCACATGGCCGCAGCTATCACCAGGCGCGACCTTTGCCCTCCACTCAATCGTTCGATCTTACCTGGATATATATATA
>NW_014040294.1:51786-56879 GCF_001186125.1 Sphaeroforma arctica JP610 | reverse complement strand
ATAAATATAAATACATATATAGTTCGATATATATATATATATAATAAACTATATACATATATAAATATATATATATATATATATATATATATATAGTTAACATTGTGGTGGATTTTTGATATTATAGTCACAACTTCAGGGTAAATTTGTTCGTAGAATATCACCACAATATACCTGCGCCATTTTCTCCCAAGATAGCTATTTTTGATCCCAGCGTCAACTTAAGTGACACATCATTTAGTGTCGGTTTGCTGTCACCGGGGTAGGTATATCGCACCTTCTTCATCTTCATCACCACGCGAGTGCGACTTTGCACTCCATCCAGTAGTCCTAGTACGGCCATAAATATCAATTGGCGGGGGAAATAGTCAGAAATATATATAATATTCGACAGATGCGCTAATAGCTTGAGGCAACCCTTTCTTTACAGGTGATAGAAGGGGAATATATATATATGTGTGTGTATGTGTATGTACATATACATGTACATGTATATATATATATATATATATATATATAATTTATATATGCCTACACACTCGAAGTAGAAAGGGAGCGTGGGTCAAGGTCAGGGATCTCTTTATTTTGCAAGTCAACGGCTACTGAACACAAAAAAATGTTCTACCGAACTATGTGACTGTCACCCTTGCACGGATCGACTCACACGCACCTACCTATAAAATGTGAACAAACATATCTTCTACATAGACCTACACACACTATTTACCCATTTTCGTGACCATCCACAAATAAATATATCTATCTGCGTACACTATTTATCTACACACACTATGTACGTGCATATAATTTACCTATCTACATATACCCTTTACAATACATGACTACCCACATATATCTACCTACATGTGCCTACACACACTATGTACTCACATATATGACTACCCACATATATATCTACCTACGCATCTGGATCAGATACCCCGAATCGAGATTTGCCGTTTGAGCCCTCTACTCCTTTGACTTCCGCTATGGCGGTCATCTCACACAAGCGTTCTACAACACACTCTCCAAGATATACATCCACCTTCATAGCAACATACCTACCCCGGTATAAAGATAGATTATTCTACCTACACAAGGATCGGGGAACTTGAATTTAAAGCTACAACACACTGTACAAGATATACATCCACCCACATGGAAACATACCTACCCCGGTCGAAAAATACATTCTACCTACACACCTGGATTGGGGAACTTGAATTGAGGCCTGAAGTCGGGGTCTTCATCCTCGTCCTCCTTGGCAGCAGCTGCCTTGTCCTTGTTTGGTTTTTCGCCGTTGTTGTTAATGATATCAGGAGCACGCCTGGCACTAGCACCAACAACGGATGTAGGACCAATTGTGTTTGTACTGGCCTTGAATTTAGCTGTATGGTAAGGGATGTGTATAGGTGCATGGAGTTATGAGTATTAATACATGTGTGCTATAAGTATGCTTGTGGATGTGTGGTAATGGACACTAATATGAGTATATATATATATATATATGTATATATATATATATATATATATATATATATCTAATAGATATAGACATAGATATATATAGATATAAGATATAGATAAAGATATATAGATATATAGATATATAGCTATATCTATATATATAGCTCTCACGGTGTCTTGTACCTGGGGCGCTGAGCTGTTTCTGGGTGCGTTGGAATTGCTCGAAGTCTGAGTGGAAGTAGTACAGTTTCTTGCGGTTGACGAGAATGACATCCGACACCACCTTCTGCATGAATTCCTGTGAGGGTACGAATAAACGACAAACCGAACGTCGTAAATTCCGAGCATGTCGTAATTATGTATGCGGATGGGAAAATATTTCACACGTATTTGACAAGTACATACTTGACACATACCTGACACGTATTTGACGCATACTTGGCACATACATGACACATCTTTGACACAACTTGCCATATATTTGACATATATTTGACACATATATACTAAATATACACACACATAAGAATATAGAAACACGCTACACCCACACATAGCAATGTTAACATACGTGGTCGTGTGACCCTAATAGTGAGATGGGATAGTCTATCACATACACATAGTATTGTTAACATACGTGGTCGTGTGACACTAGTGGTGAGATGGGATAGTCTATCACATACATATAGTAATGTTAACATACGTGGTCGTGTGACACTAGTAACACAGTGGTCTCCTTGAGTGAGTTGAGATAGTCTGCGAGCCATTGCACTGCCTGGTGGTCCAAGTGATTGGTTGGTTCGTCCAGCAACAGCATATCGGCCTGATACAGCAGCGACCGAGCGAGAGCTAGCTTCATGCGCCACCCACCTGTTGGCCAATGAGAGAGAATAAGAGTTAAAAACTGGCCAATAGAATACGGGCAATGTTAAAAATAGCCAATAAAATACGAGCAATATGAAAATTGGCCAGTAAAGTACGAGACGTTTTGTAGTTGAATTGTCGATTCGTTGAGTAGTAACATATACAACTGCGACCGAGTATGCGCTACCGAGCTCTATGCCAATAGGATGGAAGGCATGTCAAAGATCAGCTAATCAGATACGAGCAATGTGTGAACTAACTATGCAACCAGTCGGCGTACCTAAGACGATCAGATCAGTCCAAGTGTGGGCGTACGCACGTATTTGTGAGTGAGGTGTCTCTCAGAATAGTTATAGTATGCGCACAGTACTATTAAAAAATACAAACTAATAATTTGTGTTTTAAATAAGTGTATTGACGAACTAATTAGTGATACAAACTAACCAAACTAATTGTGATTCGTACAATTAATACAAATCTGAAGGTATGTTCGCGTTTTTGTACCATCATCCCCGGCAGAGATGTGTGTGTGTGTGTGTGTGTGTGTGTGCGTGTGTGTGTGTGCGTGTGTGTGTGTGTATATGTATGTATGTATATGTATGTATGTATGTATTATAAACATATGTATGTATGTATGTATGTATGTGTGTATGTATGTATGTATGTATGTATGTATGTATGTATGTATGTATGTACGTGTGTGTGCACATATGCATATATATTATATATGATTTGTACCTGAAAGAGAGGACACAGGTGCTTGTAGCATGGTAGGGCTGAAGCCAACTGTTTCCAGAGCCTTCTGACAATCAGCTTTGGGCAACTTCTCTTCTTCAGTCAGAAAGTCCACCACGGGCGTTTCCTATTGTTTAGGGATGAATGTTAGGGTTTTAGGGTTTGGCGAGTAAGAGTGAGGTATGTCGGCAAACTAGTAAGCAACTTCTAAGTAGGATGACTACTACAAATACAATCCACAAACAACGCAAAGAATGACTATGTAATAATGTTACCACAATTGTGAGTACTTAACAAACCACCCTGTATAGCCTCCCGCTTCCCATAGATCTCATTCATTCACGCTAAACACATGTGACTTTACACCCATATCTCCATATATATATATATATATATATAAATATATATATAAACATATGTACTTTCAAAGTAATTCTTGCATACTACTCAATAGCACGAGACTGTATACCGGCCATACCTGATCTGTGAGAATTTCGTGCTTGACATAGACACATCGCAGATTCTGCGGAAAGCCAATGATATCGTTTCTGGCGAGACGTGTCATAAGTGTTGTCTTGCCCGCACCGTTGTGCCCTACTAATGCGTATCTGTATTGTCACGGCAACGTGTCACGAGATTTAAGTCAATTGAGCGTATCTGTGTTGGCATGGCAACGTATCACTATATATATATAAGCCATCCATATATATATATATATATAAGCCATCCATATTGTATTTCTACGTAAGCTCATTAAAGCATCATTGTTGTCACAGTCACACATGTACTCGCGGTAGAACTTTGACGTACTTATGACCCTGGAGAAAGCAGAGCCGCGTCTGATTGAGTAACATTTTCCCGCCGAAACCTATCAGAGATTAATAAGGAAACGGTAGGTAAGTTACAGACGATACTGTACTTGCAGACGATACTGTACCATCAGCAGTACTTTCCCCGCTAAAACTTAAACAGGCCGTATATGGTGGATGAGTCAGAATTGAACCAAAATGGTACTAGTGATAATACACAATAGATACACTGTCGTTGAAAACTGTACAACTACAGTCGCAGTACATGCCGAAGTAACTAAGTTTGCTCGTGCTACTTTGAAAGTAGGTCACACAAGTGAAACCCCATATATAGACACAGTCTATTTATATAATAGCTAAAAACCTGTTATATAACAGTTAGATAATAGCGATAGTCTAATCGTGTTAGCAAGACGTCCGGGTGCGGCAACACCACTGAAAACACTCCTAGCGACATGTGCACAGACACCCACAACGTCACAAAGCACTAGCCAAGGATGGTCTCAGGCATGTCTATACTACAAGTGCGTCGTACTGGCGATGATGTAGGTATTACATACATACCATTGCATTATACATACTATATTCCTAGATATAGATATGTACCTACACAACAACACATAAGCAACTAACCAAGGATGGTCTCAGGCAAGTCCATACTACAAGTGCGTCGTACTGGCGATGATGTAGGTATTACATACATACCATTGCATTATACATACTATACTCCCACATATAGGTATTACATACCTACCATTGCAATATACATACTATACTCCTAGATATAGGTATGTACCTACACAACAACACCTCATAAGCAACTAACCAAGGATGGTCTCAGGCATGTTCATACTACAAGTGCCTTGTACTTGCGATGGTGTGGGTATTAAATACATACCATTGCACAATACATATTACACTACTAGATGTATGTATGTACCACACAAAACCCCTTATAAGCAACTAACCAAGGATGATCTCAGGCAAGTCCACAATGTATTTGCCTTCATCCCCGTCTTCGGCATGTTCAGCGTCCGTCTCAGTGACTTTGAGCGCAGCAGTGAACTTATCGCAGAAGGCTTTAATCTAGTCGAAATATGGGCATATATAGATCACAGATGGATACGGGTTTTAAAATTTAGGGTTTTATCTTGGCCAGGCAGCGGTATGCTTCATACCCTGTACCCTGGTGACAAGTTGAGCATGCACGAATTTGTT
>NW_014040294.1:23772-49583 GCF_001186125.1 Sphaeroforma arctica JP610 | reverse complement strand
GCATCGGGACGTTTACAACAACTCGCACAAATACATGACAGACCACATATATTGAGATCATACCAACAATATACTCCAGCATGTCTGGATCAATATCTGCGTCGTCAGGGACTGACGAGTTTACTGCGTTGCGCAGTAGCTCTTCATCTATTGCACCCATTGCTGCTGAGTCAGTGGATGAAGTGGGTTGCTGTGGCTGATACTGATTGAGATGATAACAGTGTCTTCTTAAAGCGTGTACTTACTACTAAAAGAGTTGTCACGTGTATACTTATTAGTCCTGCTGGGCGAAGCGTGTCTGTATCTGTGGATGTGTGTACGACAGTACACGATAAGTGCTATTTAAATGTATGTACATATATGAACATCATGATAGTAAATTCATAAAAGGGAGCCGTCTGGCATCAGCAGGATTGATTCACATCAATCTTTTTCCGTCGCATACCATGTCGTAAACTACATACTCTGTGGAACGAGTTGACAATTTAAAATAAGCCAATTATTTACGACATGCGCTCATTACTTTTTGACCCACGCGAATCGTGGCTCACAGGAAGTGGTCAACACACAGACTGCTATTTATTAATTTATCTCGGCAATCTCGTACTATAGGTACAGCTATATTGTATATATCTAAATACATAATATATATACATATATATAAGTATATATATATATATATATATATATATAAATATATATATATATATATATATATACATATATATGTATATATCTGTGTATATGTATATACATCGGTACTAGTGTTGGAATACCTAGCCCTAACACCCATAAGTCAAGTCACCCCCACAAGCATACAAGCACACCACTAACACCATGTCTGAGTCCATTATTCAAGACCTGCTCCACTATGTGGACAAATCAACCGAAAACAGCATCGCTGTTGCAGACATTGCAAAAGGACTGAACGTTGAACAGACTGTGGTCGAGAGCGCAATTAAGCGAATGGGAGCTGTGCACCCGGGTATGTTGGAGTGTGCTGGTATCGCATGTGCGTCTCGTGTTTTTTTTTGATAGAATTGTTGTGTTGTACATATAGGTATACATACTACATATATATATATATGTGTGTGTGTGTGGGTGTGTGTGTTTATCTATACTAAATGTGCATATATATATATAATCATTTATATATATATACATATATATATATGTATGTAAATGTATATGTATGCAAATATACTATATATATATATATATATATATATATGTATGTATATATATATATATATGTATATATATATAATGTGTGCGTGTGTGTGTTTGTGAGTATATTCATATTTGTCGGGGAGCGGAAAGAGGGGTGGCGTGTGGTGTATGTGTATCTATATCATGTCGTTTGTATACATACTTTAGGTTTTTAATATATATATATGTATATATATACATATCGATACCTTATGTGTTTCATATTGCATTAGTGGTGAAGAAGCACGCCACCTGGCGGGTTACAGCCTTACATTGTGCTATTTCCCAACAGCACGATGTTTACTTCATATTTTACTTTATTATCAACCTTCTCGCACCCAAATTGAGATTGTATGGCTTGCTTTGGACCCAATATTTAGTAGTAGCTCTACGTCTATGCATGCAATGGCTGTGAAGATATACGTTATATAGCATTGACAATTGCGCATATAAGAACTTGCAGACGTGAGATGTCGTTTACATCCTGTATTAATACGTATAGAGTACAGGTATTCTAATATGTAGCCCAGATCAAATACTGAGTGTTTGTATATTTCATATCAACGAGGCTGTTGTGCAATATCGATCACATGTACGCCATATATATTGTATTGTATTGTATTGTATTGTATCATGTGTAACGTATATATGTATGTTTGTATGAATGGCACATTATCTTTGAGTTCTACTATCATATTCCATTAACAACCTAACATCGTACGTAGTCTGTGTAGTCACGTCCTTTCCGCATCTATCAAGTTTCAAGCTTTACAGTGTCGTATGCTATTCTCTCCAACAGGTTACATCGTAGCATCCAGCACGTCACACTCCGAGACTCATCTGACTGGAGAGGGCTCGTACATGGCTGACAACGGCAGTCACGAGGCAGTTGTGTACAACACCATTCCCGAGGGGGACGCAGGCATGCCGCAGAAGGAGCTGCTGGTATGTATATGTGTGTGGTTGGATGGGGTGGGTGTATGTAGGTACGTGTGTGAATGACTGTATGGGTAGGTATAATGTGGGTATGTGGGCATATGCATATATGTGTGGGTGCGTATTTGTATATGTATATATATATATACTTGTGGGTATGTACGTGTATATGAATATATGTGTGTGTATGTATCTGTATACGTATATATATATGTGTGTGCGCGTCTATGAGGTGTATATATGTTTATATAGCGAGTATGTACGGGCTGGTGGCAGGTTCTACTTGGCTTAAAATCTTGTATTGTTAGTTATATAGGCATATAGCTCCATTGCTATCACGTCCCTATACCTACACACACCCATAAAGACAATCACACTCACACGTGCATACCTACCTACACACACACACCACAGGCTATGGGACCCAACTACAAAGTAGGTATAAATAAAGCACTCGCCGCCAAATGGGTGGCGATGGATAAGAAAGCCGAGGGTGGGCCAGCTATTAAACGCGCAGTGGCAACGATAACAGACATCACACGACACAATCTGAAACTCATCAGAGACGGCAAGAGCGTCTCAGAGACTGTGCTCAAGGACCTCAAGAAGCGCAAGGCCGTCCGGACTGTGTATGTGTGTGGGGAGAGTATATATGTGTGTGTGTGTGTGTGATACATGTGTGAGATATACATGTGTATGCATGCGTGTGTGTGTGGAGAGTATATACATGTAAATATATATATGTGTGTGTGTGTAAAAGATACATGTGTGAGATATACACGTGTGTATGCATGTGTGTGCGAGATTTTATGTATGTCTGTAGTGCGTGTGTATATTCTTAGTATGTCTGTTCTTCTTACTAAATCGCCGATAACTGAGTTTAAGACTGTTCAACGGTAACAAATTCAGTGACATGGTATTGACATGAAATAGTCTATTGATAGCTGAGTGTAATGTTGGTTAGTGATATGTTAATGATATTAAGTTGTTTGAGAATTAGTTTAGCCCGTAATTAACCCGTGGTCAATATCAAACTTTTCCATCGCATGCATTTTACGACAACTCTGTCGGCACGCTCTGTCGCAAATCCTTCCGTATGAGTCATACTTATTCGAGCTCGCCTACCTACATTGTAACAGAACTCTGAAAGAACAGTTCGTGAGCAAAGGAGAGAACTTCAGTGCAGAAATCAAAGTGTACGAAACGAAGCTCACCCCCGAAATGATTGCCAGGTAGGCACTAACGCACAGACACTCACTATAGACACATCTGCAAGTGTGTATGTAATCATGTATACATGCGTATATATATATATTGTTTATGTTTATATTCATGTTTATGTGTATATGTATGTTTGTATCCTTGTATGTATATATATGTATGTATGTATGTAATATATATAGATATATATATATAGATACATAGATATTCAGATCTGTTCTATAAACATATGATATATTAGCATCGTATGTATCACATACGCATGTCATATCCATGAACAGTGGTGAATGGAGGAACAAAGAGCTTAAGCCGTATAACTTCCAGGCTAAAGGGGCGCCCTTGGCCTGTGGCCATTTACATCCGTTGCTGAAAGTGCGCACAGAGTTCCGCAACATCTTTCTGGAGATGGGCTTCTCCGAAATGCCTACAAACAACTATGTTGAGGTGTGTATGTGGTTATATTTTGATTCCTATAAATAATAGTATGTGTGTATGTGGTTATATTTTGATTCCTATATATAATGGTATGTGTGTAGGTACATGTCGTAGTATGAATGTGTACGTCAAAATGTGACTACATATGTGATATGTGTGTGTATGTATAGAATACGTATGTGTCTGTTTGTGTGCCCATTTGTGCACTTCCTATGTGGCCACCATAGTCAGAGACGACATCTGAGTTAGCAAATACATGTGAGCTAGTAACGTATGAGAGTCTCTGTTGTCACAGTTTTAAAAACCTCTACGCCTATATTCTGCTCGGACCTGATTGGCGCGTTCTTTGTTTCGTACCCATGTATCCTACATGATGTAAACTGAGTTTTTTTTTTCTGACTTGCTGGTATCTGGGGACACAGTCATCCTTCTGGAACTTCGACGCGCTTTTCCAGCCACAAGCACATCCCGCCAGAGACGCGCACGACACCTTCTTCATCAAAGGTCAGTATGTGCACACACACACACACTAAGACATACATGTCTGTTCTCATATATGCATATCTTGTTCATCAAAGGTCAGTATGTGCACATACACACACACTAAGACATACATGTCTGTTCTCGTATATGCATATCTTGTTCATCAAAGGTCAGTATGTACACACACATACACACCAAGACATACATGTCTGTACTTATATATGCATATATACTGGTACACACTTTCTCTTTCAACGGTGACATATACATACGCAGGCATGCAAGTCAGTTGTTACAAGAAGTGTATGTTTTACATACGCTAATATATGTATATTTATTTGGAATCGCCTTTTTCATCAACGATGATATATGCATACGACGGCATCTAGATCTGAAATTATGTATATCTATCACACACCCTCATCAAAGGTGAGTATGTGGTGACACCTTTGTCATCGACGGTGACATTTACATACGAAAATATCTAGGCTTGTTATTTCATGTAAGTGTATATATCGTACACACATACGTAGACATACAAGAGTGCGTTTATTTCCTCATGTGTTTGCAGTATCCTCCTTAGCCTAGAATGAGTTTGTTTCTCTCTCATAGCTTCGCTCGCGCAGGGTCAGGCCACGGCGTAGTTGCTGAGCAACGTCAAGTATATACCTACTTGTATTCACTCCAGGTACAAATACCTACCTCCCTGTGGTGTAGTGGAGTATAGCTCTGCGTGTATTCATTTTAATTATACACTCATGTGCATAGGTGGACATGACTGTATATGTCATGTAAAGGTGTATGTATGTCTGTATAACCTAAACCCCTGAACCTTAAACCACGTGTCTTTATTCCTATCAGTCTGCTGGGTTTGTGCACAGTGTCATGTGGTACTGTGATAATTATAGTAGTATATATTTTCGTTATTTTCGTGAAAGCGTTTTTCGCAGATATACTGTATGCACACTCTATTATACGTATATATATATATGTATGTATATACCTGTCTTAGTCATCCTGGCATGTACCTTTCGTAGCAGAACCTGCCAACTGTGCAACGATCTCAATCGATATATATATATATCCACACATATGTCTCATTTATTCTGCCTTGCACCTTCGTTTCAGATCCTGCCAACTGTGCAACGATCTCAATCGATATATATATATATATCCACACATATGTCTCATTTATTCTGCCTTGCACCTTCGTTTCAGATCCTGCCAACTGTGCAACCATCCCCGACGACTACATGGCCACGGTCAAAGCCACACATGAAGACGGAGGTGCGACTGGCTCTCAGGGCTATCGCACACCCTGGACCACAGAAGAGGCCAGGAAGAACATCATGCGCACACACACAACGGCTGTTAGTGCGCGAATGCTGAAGGTATGTATATGTGTGTGTCTGTGTCTGTGTGTGCGTGTGTTTACTGAGGTTGTTTTAAAATTTGGTGGTGTAAATTTGGCCTACTTTCTCATACACATAAATTCATGCGTGGTTTCCCGTTGTTATCTGCAGAAATTGGCTGACGACGGGTTTAAGCCCAGCAGAATGTTCAGTATCGACCGCGTGTTCCGAAACGAAACGCTGGACGCGACACATTTGGCCGAGTTTCATCAGGTGAGTGCTTACAACTGTGAACGGCATACAAAAGTAAAAGGAATTTCGAACACAAACATGTACGTGGAATGTCAACTCTGCAGAAAGGAATACACACGCTCTGTTATTCCTGTAGGGTTCATACTGTTTGATTCTACTATCAATGCGACCAACACCACTGCAGTCCTTTGTATATGTCTGCAACTGGAATGATGATATACCTACCAGGATATCCCTTGTTTCCATCTGCAACCATACTGATGATATACCTACCGGTGTTCTATTTATAGATCGAGGGTGTACTTGCAGGGGAGGACATTTCACTGGGTGGTCTCGTAGGTTTCCTTAATCAGTTCTTTGCCAAGGCGTTGGGTATGGACAAGCTGCGTTTCAAGCCAGCCTACAACCCGTACACTGAACCATCCATGGAGATCTTCGGTTACCACGAGGGCATGAAGAAATGGATTGAGATTGGTAACAGCGGTAAGTATGCGTGGATCTACATCTCTATCCAATGGTAAATACGCGAACACACTCATATATATATGTATGTATGTATATGTATATCAATATGTATCTGTATATTTGTATACATTTATATCTACATATATTTGTATATTTGTTTACATTTATATGTATATATATATATATATATGCCTGTGTCTGTGTCTGTATCTGTATCTGTATGGGTGTGCATTGAGATTGGCAGCAGTGGTGAGTGGTTGCTGCTGAGTCATAATATTTTGAGCCGTGTCTATGAACAAACGTAGAGATATGATAAGTAGAACCCGTCACGCACACGGAACACAGTCAGTGCCTGCAGCAGTGGACCTCTGCGCATTTGCGTTGTATTAGCTTATCCACATCAGTAACGCATGTCTCGCATACATGTGCCTTTCGTAGGCCAGGTGTGTGTTTACGGTCGAGTATCTATCTATCTGTAGGTTAACATTTACGCGTAACAAACTGACGATATTATTTCCCCCCCACACACACACACACACCATTCGTTTCATTTATATACGCGTTTTATTTTATAACAGGTATGTTCCGGCCCGAGATGTTAGAGCCCATGGGCTTACCCAAGGGTGTGGCGGTTCTAGGATTCGGACTGTCTCTGGAACGACCCACCATGATTAAGCTAGGACTAAATAATATCCGGGACCTCTTTGGCCATAAAGTGGACATGCAGATGGTTTACAATGCCCCCGCGTGTCGACTAGAGAAGTTCTGAGCTCAGCGCGAGAGGGACAGTGTAGGCGCATTAAGATAATTAAATTAAAGCAAGATGTTGCTGAACGCTAGCGTTTGAAACCGTCGTGAGTATTGTACTTCTTCACCCCATGTTATCAGGATATTACCTCTGTCGAGTCTATTTACTGTATATGGCACAGATTAGCTACCTACACCGCATACACGAGCTGAGTACCTTGGATGTTGAGATTGAAATGGGAAGGTCGCAATGTATGAGTCATCTGTAGTGGATATTTCTAAACCGTACATCTAGTATGAAATTGCGAATAGATTAGTAAGATTGGAGAAGCATACAATACAACGCTGCTTGCTCATGCTGTTGGGCGACCAGACCTCGTCGCCCCCACGCACTACTACAGAGACTGCTAGTAGTTCTGAGACGCTGTTTCCCATTGCTTACACTAGGAGATGTGTCGTATGTATGCATCTGTGACATTTACAAGATGTGTCGTAGCAGACACGCTCATTTTGCAGGGTACAAACACGTGCCGCATGGCGTTTATCAACAGTCGACTTTCTTTGGACTTATCAAAAGACCAATCGCTTTGGATTTATACGTCCACCCGAGCATGTCTCTCGAACCCCTGCGTCCAGCTCAGAATGCCCCAACGAGATTTCGGTTCTCGAACGGTATATAGAAGGTCAGTTGAAACTATGTCAGCTGATATGCACAGCGCAAAATTATAACGAGAACATTGTCATTCGAAAATAAAAAAATGCTGCTGGGAAGTTGTCGCATAATTTTTGAAAAAGAACAAATATCACATCTTTATATCAAGTATATCTGATTGTGTTCAATTTAGTGGACATTCTTTCACGTTATAAGGATATCTCTGAACTACATACATTGTTGGAGCCCCACTGCTTATACAGGAATCTGTTTTGGCGGACTAACTTGTTCCGAACATCCAGCACTACAATCGCTTTGCCACAACACTATATCATTTCAATAAATCAATATTGCAGTTACTGTATACTTGGGATATATAGTCAATCCGTAAAAATAAGCTATTTAGCACTTGTAGTTCGCCTCCATATGTTCTGTTTCCTTTCCACATTACGCGCAAAAAACAAAAAAACAATACAGAACAACAACGACTTTCCACCACAGCAGCCACGACTATCGCTTAATGCCATACCTTCTTGTTCTGCTGTGTAGTCCACCTCCACATATGCGCCATCGTCCCCTTCACCGCCACCACTGAACAATCTGTATTACCATAGTATGGTGTGTGTGTATTTAATTATGAAATGGTCAAACCCCTTTAAAGTTTGTTAATTATAGAAATAAAAGTTTCTATTATCCCAACAAAACCAAAAAAAATCAACGAAATCCGAACAAAAATAATAACAAAAGAAGGAGCAATACGTAGTTTCAATTCCTTTCTCGGAAGGGAGAAAGATGGGTTTAGGGTTTTAGGGTTTAGTTTTAAAGGTTTAGGGTTTAGGGTTTTAGGGTTTAGGGTTTAGTAGGGTTTAATCAAGTTTTTAAAAACTTAACAAGATAAAAAAGGGGACTTTCAAGTATCAGAGACGGATTTGATTGTAGGGGTAAAACTCGTTGACTTTATATCATGTTATCATAGATACAAAAAGCACAAATCACAGATGCGAGTATGTTAGATGTAAATGATACATTTAAATATTTCGGTTCAGATATTGGTATCGGTGATAAATATTTACAAAATGAATGTAGAGGTAATTTGAAGACGTCGAAGACAAGAGACATACTCAAATGAACTACTGAGCTACCATGTCATTTTTTTTAAGCAAAGAAATAACAGAGAGATTTGCCTTAATTTTTGTAAGGAATAGTAAGAAGGCCTGTTCCTGGTTTTGAGGGATTGAGAACTACCTGGTTTTGAGGGATTGAGAACTACCTGGTTTTGAGGGATTTAAAACTACGGATAGGAAACGAATTTGGGAACTAGGAATTAAGAAATATTCAGCTATTTTGGGGGCTCTAAGATTATTTCCAGTTCTTAATTATGAAATAAGAAATATAGTGCATAGTCCACATAATAAGAAATATACATACCGGCATCTTAAGAAATTTTAAGAAACGGTATTCTTACTAAGTTTCCGCGTGGCCTTCTGGCTGTAGTGTGAGTAGTGATGATGGGAGTCACGGGTCTGACACTCTGAGTCTCTGACACCGACGGCTCACGGCTTTTAGACTTATCTATTTACTGTATGATACTATAGTGATACATTCATTCTAATTGTTGTGGCATCAGTGTTGGTGTGTCAGTCGAATTGTAGATCAGAATGACAGAAAACAGTGACACCGAGACTGCCATCAACACCCCATCTGAAAAGGTCACCAGGAGACCGGGGAGCACGCAATCAAGTGTCAATAAATCAGCACTCAATGGCAAACAATCTATTAACGTCGATAGCACTTCACAGTATGATTGTTTTAGGGTTTTGGGGTTTTTTTCTGCCACAAAGTTCAGACTTTTAGAGGACGATTGCAATAAAGCCTATTGCAAATATTGTGGCAACGACAAAGTATACCTTTGAAATCGCAGATGCGCCAGTAATGCCGTATCACACTACGAGAAAAGGCACACAATGCAATGGTACGACGACCTTAGCAAAGGAGTATCGAAAATACACGAAAAGCAAGCTAAAAACGGACAGCAACAGAGTATAGTAGATTTTGGAACGGCTAGTAAACAGCCTCAACTAAGGTTCAAAACTTCCAAAAGACTGGCTGATTTACTTTGGGTGCACTGCGTATCCAAGAATGATCTACCTTTTGAATTGAGCAAAAAGCTAGAACTCGGGGCATGGTTAAATGCAGCAGTAGAAGTGCCAACCAATATCCAATCGCAGTACTATCCAGCAGGACCGAATACTATTAAAAAATATTTGCCAATTCTCGAGAAGGCCATTAAGAGGAACGCTTTGTCGCATTGGAGGGAGGCCGTTAGCTTTTATCGTGTACCATTTGCGGCACTAGAAAATGACGTTTGGAAGGATGCGACGGGGGTTAATTCTCTAGGCTCTATTATACACTGGACTACTCCTAACAAAGGAAAAGGCGAAGATAAGATCAGAATGTCTGTATTTCTGGATTTGAAGGAGATCGTAGGAAGATACACTGGCAAACATTTAGCTAAGTGGCAGCATGAAATCTTGAAGGAGTGGGGATTCTTGCAGCCGATAGATAACACAGCATTCCGAGTTGGTAAAGACGATGTACTATTGGAAATGAAGGACATCATTCATAGCGCTACGCCAGATAATGCATCGAACGTACAAAATGCTATAAAGAAATGCGCGAGTGTTGTTGTGGGCTGCTTAGCACATAGGGTAGCATTGGTACTGAAGAAAGATATTGACGGGATTCTTATAACCACCACAGACAAGATGCACAAAGTGTTTAACGATCATAAGGAAGGTCTACATACGGCAAAACTAAAAAAGCAAATTCAAGTTCTGGAGACGCTTCTAAACGTGGATGCAGAAGAAGTCATGTATAAGGTCAACGAGCCCGCATATGATAGCAAGCCAGTATATAACATGCTAAACTTCTGTGCTAAAAGATCAGCTTATGTGAATAGAAGAACCAAGGGGGCGGACTAGATGATAACTGCACAAGAAGCTCTGATGTACGATAAGATCAAGCGTGCGGTGGTCAATGGCGGTGTACGGTGGTCTGGGCTTTATGTCATGGTGAAGACTGATGACTATAATTGCCCTGCGATACAGTTTCTACTCGAAGACCCAACTGAGATAGTTGGCGAGTATGGTCTATGAGCCGACAAGGATGGGCAAGCACGCAGAGATAAATTTAAGCCAACCAGACAGATAAAACAGATGCGGAGAGAATTCCTCGCTAGTACTCGACCCTTGATGCAATGTCAGATTAACATACAGTCTGCTGAAGATAGCCTTGCCGATTCATGTGAACATGTACTAAACTGCAAGACGCTCTTGGGCGACGATGTCGAAATAGAAGTTGCCAAGAAGTCAGGACCAGACCCGGTGTATGAATTCCACAGCGAGGACGAATTAAGAAGCGAAATTCGGGCATATCGTATCAGGCTTCGGGAGAATTTGGCACATTATTTCCCACAAAAACCAAACATGGAATTCTTGGTTAAATACTTTTTGCATCCACTCCATAAAAATTTAGAAATCCTGAATTTCACAGTAGAGAATAGAGTCAAAATCTTTATTGAGATCAAACATGAGATCACCGAAAGGTGTGTAGTGGTACATGAGGCGACCAAAGTCTGGAGAAACACCTCGCAACGAAGGCGGCGGCGACAGACACATCGTCTACGGGATCAAGCGTGTCGACCGAGCCATGTACACCGGTGCAGATTAATAGCAGCGCGAAACGAACAGCGGAAGATCCATGTGATAGCGCAATACTCGTCGATTTCAACAAATTATCCCTTTTGAGCAAAAAGAGGCGACGTCTGCAAAAGAAGCAGCAGGTGGCGATGAGCCTGCACGAAGGATCGTCGCATCTTGAGTCTAGTACTGCTGCATTCCAGGTCAAGGTTAGGCGTGAGCTCAGCGCCTGGGAGGCTTTGCCGTGTCTTGAGCCTGAGGATGTGATTGTGCACGTGGGTAGAGATTTGGCAACCAAATCTGTATCGAAGTGAGTACATCCGAGTGTGCGAGCCGTTGAATATTGGCATACCATGAAAGAACAATTTTCCATTCTATACATGGTCACACTGATCTCTTTCAGTGTGCTGCCAACATCTTGCAAGTCGGAAAGCATATTCTTTTTGAGTGGAAACGTGCACGACAACAAGAGAAAAGCCTCGTTTACGGGTATGAATATCCATCTGAATAATCTCATATTTTTATTAACCTAATTTTCAATATTGTGTAACCATATTGATTATTACTGCACTAACTGTTAAACTGTAGGCTAGAGCCTGCAGGTCTGTAGCTTGTGAGCAGTGAGCACATCACCCTCAATTATACAAGAGAGTTATAAGTTGATAACTCGATATTCATAATCCAATACTACAATCTACATATAACATAATTACATATTACAGTACAAATACTTATCAGGTGAACAGTTTACAGTGATTGGTCTAAACCTTTTATTATTACCCTAAAGCATGTGCGGCACCATTTCCCAAATGTTACTGACCATAGCAAAGCTCACTATTAGCTGTTACTTGTAGCTTGCTAGCACTGGCACATGACTGGGATTTAAGAAATATGAAGGATTTTGTACATAATTTTGGAAAATAAATAAGAAAATTTATATCAATCGGAAAAAATCATAATCAAGAAATAAAGACTATGCGTAAGGATTTAATTACTAAGAACCAGTACTTAATAAGAAAGAAATCTAAATCTTAGAAAATAATTACGCAGCGAAAAAAAATGTATTTAAGTTTTGAAAACTGTCAAGATTAGGATAAGGAAATGTCGTATATTGGGTGTAAAACATGATTAAGGATTTCTCAATATAAATCATCCAAATACGCAATAAGAAAACGTAAACTTCGTTACATAATTATGACATGGTTGCTCAGAATTGAACTGTCGACACTTATATTAAACAGTTTCTAGTGAAATGTTGTGTGCAGGACAGTTTCAGGGTATGAATGAGCAATCCTTACTTCTGGAGTAGAAGTCTATTAATGGAGATTGGAGTAAAACAATTTGCTACTACTATTGATATTTTAGATAAGGAAGTATGTAGCAAACTCAGATAAGTAGAACATAAAACGGGTACATGAATGAACAGACGTTAGAGTCCTGATAGGTGCAGGTTATACTTGAACATAGTGGGAATTGACCTTAAGAAGGTCACGATTAGATAGCGTGAACCTAAGAAAGATATAAGTGCATCAACTCAAATGCAGTGACATTCTTACTGGTAAAGAAGATGTAAAAGACTGTTCATAACGATAGGATGAACAGTCCGACAGTGTAGAATAACGGACCACACCGCATGGGCCTTAGGGGGCAGAAAGGATGTAAGTTTAGGCAAGACTTATGTGTGAAATTAATTACATGATTAGTATAAGTGTGGACAACTCTGGTGTAGCACTTATCAGTGCTAGCAGGGTTTAGAACTTGTTATTTGAACAATTGAATTAAAAGGTTTTGTTGTACGTAATTTGGATTACGTCACGACTTTGTCCTTAATTTTTTTTATGGTGATGGACTGTCTGTATCTATTCTTATGAAATGGAAGCAACCGGGTAAAGGGATTGACGATTCTTATGTTGGAAGTTATTTCGTATATTGAAGAATGTATGAAAGAATAGTATGTTGAGAAATATTTGGTTCGGAGACAGTTTGAAACTATAAAGGTTGAGAATTTATAAGATGAAATATATGAGAAATACAATTTTAGACCTAATTGTAGTCGGATGGATTTACATTATCCATACCAGTAAAAGAAGATTGACGAAAATTGGTACATCGATTAGCAATTTTATAGTAAAGAGGAACTGGAATTGTTTGTGGAAGGGTAAGAAATTGATGAAAAGTACAAGACAACAGAATTATTGAAAATATAAAGTGAATTCTCTTGTACAAAACTTACGGAAGGTCTTTCGGAAAAGTAATTAGTAAGGTTGAAACGCTTATGAAGAAGAGATGAGCAATGAAATTATCTATATCTGGGATAAATAAATTAAATTTCTATCTGACAATACGGATTTGAATTAAAATAGTGATTTAGTTGGTTCTTATATATAGCTGAAGACAAAAGGGCGATTGCCAATTTCTGAGAATTTTTTGTCCCTGGATTTTTTTCAGAAATTAGTCAGCAATCTGGGTGAAAGGACAATTTCCATCTGCATACACAAGTCGTTTACCTGTGTATGTTATAAAGGTGGCGAATACGGTTTAAGGACAAAGAAGAATTTCTCTGAGCCTATACAATAGTTCACTAGAAGACCGGGGGGTTTTGTCCCTCCCTTTATGGAACCATGAATCGATCGACCAATCAGCACTTGAGCTCATTACCGCTCGTACACTAATTTTGAATATGTATATATTCAATTCCTCTTTACAATGTGTACTTAGCCAGGCTTAGTGCAAGTTAAAAGTAGATAACTATGTCGCAGGGGAAGGTGGCGATAGCTCAGGTAGTGAATTCGAATTGGAAGGTGAATATGACCCCACTAACAGCTCACTACAAGTGAATCAGAAGATGAGGGGGAGAATCAAGCGAGTGCAAGTGTGACGAAGGGAAGGAAGAAGAGGACACGGCCCAAAGCATCCAAAAGTAAGACTAAACCTAAAAAGCGACAACGGCGGTACGCCGAGAGCCATTTAACACGGAAGGAACTTATCAACCGCTAGCTCAGAGGTCTATGGAGCGTAACAGTAAGGAGACAGAAGCTAAACACGCCAGAGGTCAAGAAGAATATTGAATGTGGCTCCGCACTGAAGGTACAACTATCTGCCCAGTATACAGACCCAACCGCGAGGATGTCAGCGTTACATTAGTCGAAAAGTATTTAAGGTTTGTTGCCGACCGAGGCTGTAGTAAACACATCAAAATACGATACTAAAACCTACTCAGTCTCCCTGAGGCTCAGTGCGGTGTATTTATTCTTATATTTGATTGTCTACGTGGTCTATAAATATTTCACCTCGTGTGAATTAATTATAAACTAATTCTAACTCCACACTGATAGAGGTTTAAGGGGACTTTACTACAAGGCTACATGAAAAAAGGTAAATCTGTATGCCGATCCCATGCTCAAAATTATGCTCACAGATGTACCTTTGTAATTTAATAGTTGAAATATCAGCACTCTTTTTATACCTATCATTCCAGGAGAGAAACACATATATATGTTTCCGTCGCTACGTAACGTACTTTGGAGTTTGCATGATTTTGCAAGGATAGCAGGCGTAACAGGCAGTGCACTCGAAATTGCGGGGGCAAACTCGTTCTGAACTGGATATCAGAAGTAAACCGCTGTCCGAATGATGGGCACCGACACTAGCAGAGGATTCGACAAATTGTTAAGTCTATACGATATGAAACAACACAGACTAGTTGTCCACTGAATGCTAAATAATTTTTATTCAAATATATAATCAATCAGATAATGGCTGTACTTATAGGTTCCGGCTTATTTTTAATTAACGATTACCGTTGCTATCATAGTATTAATCAAGCATATGCCATTTTAGTAAATATTGCTATTACATGCAACATGCATTGCAGTAAGGAATATGTGGATGCATTGTGCGGCGCACAAGTTTCTATCCCGTGGAAAATGTTGGCCTTGTACAGGATATCGACTGTCTTGCGGCCGTTTACAATCAAGGAAATGCCAATGGGGTAAGACTGCTGTAATCTGTGTATCCCATCAGCTACAAGTTGAAGAGTGTGGATTCTTACTAGCTTGTTCCAATTTGTTATATAAATATAATTTTTGTTTTGGCGTCTTTCAGAACAGCGTCGTAGAATTAGTTAATTGCTATCGCGATCAAGATGTATTCATATGCGCTTGGACATCCTTGTCCATGCTTCTGTTAGAAAGGTTTGAGATCAATGGATGCACCATTAATCCTAATACGGAGACTTGGGAAAGGAATTTTCAGTACCTGGTGATAGAGCAAACGATCGCAATTACATGAAGGTGTGATAGACTTGCATGCAGGTGCGTTGTATTTAAAATATATATTGCGGTTCACTTGAGTTTTGAAATATTATTCACAGAGTACCTCACACATATATAAATAGGCAATGAGCGCGAGTAAACATCAGACTATGGTGAAGGAGGCCCTGCAGGAAGTCGACATTGCCTGATTACTAGGCAACAAGAGTACACATGTCTGTTGAGGACTAGCCCGTATAGCAAAGTAAGTACTGTTTTCTTATAGGTCTGCGCTGAAATAAAAAGCTACTGCCTGATCATTGTACACATTTATTATATGTATTTATTTAGGCAGTACGGAGCCCCAATCGACGAAGTGAAGGCCCTCGGCAAGTGGTCGCTAGATGTTTTACAATGTAGTAAGTGTACGCTAGATAACTGTATCTCAACGTTCTCCTTCCGTAGAGAGGGAGACGTTGTTCATTTATTAGTAATTGTAACATTAGTGACTCTAAAAGTGAGTCATAAGTCATGTGCTGTAATAGACAGCAAAAACCAAGTTTATCAGATTATTATGATAAACTGTAAAAGCTATAATAACTAAAATAAACAACTAAAACCTAAGTACTTGTATTCTGACCACAACCCCCCCAAACTGAAGCACTGACCGAAAAGCAGTGTGCCAGGTTTAGAGATAGTGAGGAATACCCAAGTAACTTAGTTGCTGGCATTTAACCTCTGAGAGCTAGAGGGCATGACGATCACGGTTCGAGCGCACCGTCCTACCGAGTAGGTATATCTGAAGATAAATTTATTTATTTTGGATTTGGGCACGTTGGCGTTTACGTGTCCGTGTCTGCGAGGCTTTGTGGTAGGCCGCGATATCGTTGGCATCATCAAAAGCCTCCGATGTTTCCCACGTTGGATCGCCTTCACGCCATCGCACCAAGTATTCCAATTTCCCTGTTTCATCATTCGTAAGGTGTGTAATAATGTGGCGAAACTCAACACCTCCTTCTGTCCACAATTCGTCGTTAAGTGGTGGGTCTGTGCGCCTATGCACTAGCCGTAGGAGTTCCACCCGTACCGGTTTGTGATTGAATTCTGGAGGGGCGGATCCGTCTTTATTCGCTAACTCGTATCGTTGTCCTATCCTGGCCTTCACCACATACGGCCCAAACAGTGGCCGCATTGCCTTAGTTGTTCTACCCTCCGATCGTACCATAACCACATCGCCGTCGTCGAAATGGACCAAGTCATGAGCGTGCAGGCGGTCAAATGTCTTCGTAAATTTTCCTGTATACTTCTTGGTAATGTGGTGGATAGTTAGCAGTACGGTATCCTGCAACTGGTCTAACCGTTGTGCCTAGGGGTCGTTCGTCATCGGTTGGGTATCCGGTAAGTCATCAGTGAAGTCGAGTCCGCAAATGGTACATGACGGCGACCAAAATATACACTGAACGGCGCGCTCTTGTGACGTCGGGATATCCGAAGGTTCTGATAGAGCATCGTAAACGAAAGGCGTTCGTCCCATCGTAGAGGAACTGCCTCACAGCATTGTCGAATGGAACGTGTAGTCTCTTTATGACGGTGTTCAGCAGCACCCAGTACTTGGGGTCGATATGGCGGTTACACCCTGTGTAGCATACCCACTTCTTGGACCAGTAGCTCCACTATCTTGTTAGAGAATTCATTCCCCGTGTCCATCTGAATCATACGTGGAAAACCATGCTCGCCAAAAACTTATATTAGTGTCTGTGCCGTCGTCTCCTTCGTCTTGTCCGGTGTCGCTCGAAGGATTGAGTAGCCTGTAGCAATGTCCAGGACGTGAAGTATATAATTGTTCTTTCGTCTGGACTCAAGTGGCATCGGGATATAGTCGATTTGAATATGGTCCCCCGGGTAGCGCGCGTCAATGCTAATCATCGGGTGGAAATTTTACGAAGCGTATCATGTCCCAAACATGTAGCGCACTGCCGTTTGACTTCCGTCGCTAACTCAAGTGCGCCCGGCCACACATGACCGTTCTGACGGAGTTGTTGAACTGTATAAGCCGCACCATGATGTCCTTGTTCGTGGTGCGCTTGTATGAGTCGCGTACGGCGTTGTTGTTCTTCTGGCGTCGCCCGCTCAAATGCCGGTTGACCTTCTGCATCCGCCATTGCCACCGAGATCTCTCGCACGGTATCTAAACACACTACGTACGCTGTGTGTTTTGGTTCTGCATACCCAAGTCGCTGTGAAAACAGCGGGTCCAGTTTGAACCCGTAAGGGGGTCCCACTCGTGCAATCACTGTGTGTCCCCATGGCGTCTTACCACAGGCATACTTAGCGTACTTGAGGAACGTGTGTGGCGTTCGTGGGACCATCACTGGCTCTGACTGAAACAACTGTTTGAACAGGTCAAACCATGGTGCCCTTGGTACCCATGGTAGACAAACAGTTGCCCGCGCCCCATCATTTCGTATCTTGCGCAACATTCTATGTATCTGCTCCCAAGGTGAGTTCATCCATCCATCGACTGTCGACCAGTCGTGGGCAAACGCCCCTTCCCCATCGTCTTTAGTCCAAAATCGAGGAAGCTGAGCGTTAGTTGGGACCGCAAATACATCTATATCATTCGGACCGAAGTGTTGTTGCGCTTATTCAAAGTAACTAGGGAATAACTGCCAACAGTCTGTGTACAGTATTTCAGGTTCGTCCTGCTCCGCTGTCCCCTTGTGTACTCTGCTCAACATGTCCGAAAGCACGTTCGTCTCTCCTGGTATATGCGATATGGTAAGGTTGAACGGTGCTATAATATGGTGCCATCTCTGGAGCATCGGATTAAGCTTGAGCTGTGTATTCATATACACCAGGGCCTTGTGGTCGGTAAAGACTGCAAACTGTTGCCCATCCAAATGCTCCCTAAAAAGTGCAAGCCCATACACCAAAGCTAGTAACTCCTTCATTGGTGTAGCGTAGTTCTGTTGCGCATGGTTCAGAGTCTTGGTAAAGAACATTAAATAGTGTTTCTTCCCGTCGACCCATTGGAATAGCGCTTCCCCCAAACCGTAATCGCTAGCGTCGGTTTCCAAGTTCAATGGTATACTGTCGACCGGAAAGTGCAACGCTACTGCATTAACAACTGCGTCCTTCATCGCCTGCCACGCCTGTGCATGTCTCTCCTCCCATCGATCGCCGATCAACTCCTTCGGTTTGAGTTTGCAAAATTCGCGCACAGGTGCGACCGTATTCGCGAAGTAGGGGAGGTGCTCGTAAAGATAATTTGCCAAACCCAATGCGGAGGCTATATCTTTGTACCGTAGAGGGGTAGGCCAGTCGATAAGCTTGGCCTGCTTCTCATGGTCAATATCCATGCCTTGTGCCGACACTTTCTTCCCTAGGATCATCACTTCGGGAATAGCGAAGTGGCACTTGGCGGGGTTAAGCTTAAAACTGTGGTATGTTAAGCGTTGAATCACCTTCTGCACCGTCCTAATGTGTTCGTCATAGTCGTCGCTAGCGATAACTATGTCGTCGATATAGTGGTGGACCGGTAAGCCGTCAAGTATCGTGCTCAAGGTGCGTTGGAACTGTTGCGCGAGCACATGGAGTCCGAACGGTGCCGATGTAAACGAGTACTGATAACGCTCGTGCGTAAAACTAAATAAGTTTTGTGAATCTGGATGGATCGGCAGCCTGTGGTATGCAGCAGGTATGTCCAGCATAGTGTAGTACTTCCTACTCTTGAGGCGAGAGATAAGTTCATTGTCCTTGGGGATCAAAAACTGGTCACCAGGGATAAGCACGTTAACGGTGCGCATATCTAAACACACGCGTACCTTCTTTACGTTTCCTTCCGCATCGAACGTCGGGACTGCAAGGAGAGGGAGGTTAACGGTTGTCGGTGTCGTCCGTTTTGTAATCACCGAATCCGTCAACCACTTCTTCACTTGTTTATCCACGTAGGGTAGCCATCGGTCGGCTACAAAGTTACGCGTCGATCTGCGCATATGCATCGCCTGTTCACGGGTTATTGGAATGGTAACTTCACTCCCTTCCAGCCGACATCGTGCGTTGTCAGCAATCATCGCATTTGCCTCTAAATCCTGTGCCAATCGTTGGCGTACATCGGCGGGTTCCGTCGTGTTCGGTGCTTGTCGGCGTGGGATGGGTTCGAGAAGCTCATCTAGCTCCGTGGGGTCTATTGGTGCAAGTGGCGATTGGATACCGCCTATGTATAGACCCAATCCTGTCAACATATCTTGCCCCACTATGATATCTATACCTGCAGGTAAATTCATCAATTCCAGTGACCCGACGATAATATTGGTTCCATACCTAATGGGTACCACTTCCGTCGTCCCCAGTTGAGGGGTTCGAACCGCCTTGTCAGCTAAATAGATGAATGACCCAGGTGGTGCTGGAGTTATTGAGCGGCCGAGGAGGTCTGCGGATGTCTGTGAGATACAACTTCTGTTTGCTCCCGTGTCTATCAAGGCTTTGAACATACGTCCGTTGACCTGCACTTGAATACAAACTCGATTATCAGAAGAAAGCAATGGGTCCTGTATCGCCATCACTGCTCTAATAGTGTTAACAAATGTGAAGCTCATATCCGACTCAGACACCCTCATATCTCAAGCGCGATCGGCTACGGACTCCAATGCCCCGTGGGCGTGGTCTGGCTCCGGTGTCATCTGCTCGAAGTCTTCCGTAATTATCGTGTTGATGTGTACCTCTGTAGCTTCCGAGGGTGATACCAGGCCGTCGTCCTGTGTAATCGCATTCACCTGTACTTGAGGAGTCGGACGCGTAGTTATCGAATCTCTACTCTGGGTAGTGTTCTGCCCCTGTCCTGAGGTTGATGCTGTGGTCGGTCTGTGTGCCGATTGTACGTCTCTCGATGTGCGGTTGTTGTCGTATGGCCTTGCTCGACCATTCGTACCCCCTGGTTGCGACGCCCGGAAATGATGACATCGCGGAATATGTCGTGAACCTGGTGGTGCTTGTGCCTGACATCCAGCACAAGTCGTAGGTAGTGACGGTTGGAGACGTTGAGTCCAGTTCTGCGACTGTCGTCGAACCGTCTGCGGGTTAGGGCGGCTATTGGTAGTCTCGTCCCCATTGTTCGGTAGACCCTCGCGATTATTACGGTTCTGGAGTCGCGCCGTCTTACGCTGCTGTGCGTCCTGAATGTCGAGGCTCAACAGCTGTAGAAGCTCGTGCGTCTTCATCAATTGCCATTTGGGATGCAGTTGTAGAGTACGTTCATACGTCCGGCGGTTGAGAGCTTCCTCTAACAGCTGTACGATGCAGTGGTTTAATAAATTCTGTTGGAAGTCTGTATCCGTCTGGCACCGTTCACGTGCCCTCCTATGGTTCTCCATGAGCTGCGTCATTTGCCTCATAATAGGGGTGTGCATGTTCCGACTGTGGCCCTTGGCTAACTTGCGAAGCGCGGGATCGACAGTGGCCTGTGTCTCATGCGAGCAGATCTGTTCGATTTATAGCTGTGGCGTCCACACCTTCAAACGTTCAGAGTTGTCGCGGATGTAGTCTAATGTTGACTTCTCCACCTTGAAGTAAGATAATACTTTATGGAACCATGTAAGGCTCCAACTCTCATCTAACCCTGCGATTTGCGCGTTCTTAAACGCCTCAAGGAGAGCCCCTCTCGTATCCCGTTCCATGATATCGTGTAGGTGGGGTTGTACGTGGTGATGGTACGGGACGCTTTTCCACTGGACGGGACTCTAGCGTAGCTCGAAAAGTTTCGATAGCACCCCTAAGAGCTTCAGCTCGGGCCGTATTATTATCCTCGATTGCCTGGCATAGTTCGTCGCTCAAATGTAGTATCCGTGCATGTAGTGCTTGTCGGCTTTTCTCAATACTAGCCGGTGTGGGTGGAGGTACAGGTGTGTCCTTCTCCTGCCGCTTGGGTGTCTGTACATACTCCCTGGCTGCTTCCTTTGTTGGCGAAAGTTCGCACTTAGCCGATCCTGCATGTTCTTCAATGCCTCACTCCCGTGGGGGTTCTGCTTGGCTAATACCTGTTCGCGTGCGAACTCCTGGAAAGATGGTGTGTCCTCAATAGAAGACAGAGTCTCCTCCCCCTCGGTCGATCGGTCCTTTGACCCGGGTGATTCGTACCCGAGTCTATGGTGCGGACGTGTACGACCTTGTATACGGAAAACAGGGCTGTACTTACTTCCTAGCGATGTATGCACCCGTTCGTGTGTGCCAGTAGCATTCTCGGTGGCAGCCAACTCAATTGTAGGCCGCCCGGTAGTTGTACGCTGCAACCTCTGTTCATACTTTTCTAAGAGTGACTGCTGTTTAGCCATTAGCTCAGTAAGTTTCTGAGCGGGCGATTGGTCCCGTACCGTGTCTGTTAGAGTGTAAGATGGTAGTATTTGAATAAAGCGTAATAGTATATCTTTATTTACAACCTCACCTTTGGTTTTATACTCAAGGTGTTTGTGCTAGTGTTCAACCGCTTGGGTTGGCCAGGGTGAAAACTCATATGGTCAGTATGAGAAACCTTTTGCAGAACACTTTAACACTTAGATATTGTTCTATAGCATAATCTCTGCTACTCGCTCTTACGCCGATCAATTAATGTTGCTTGGCTTTCAGAGAAATTCTCTCCTAGGTATCGGCTTTCGGAGCAATACTCTCATAGGAACTAATGTATTATTGACATGATGTGGTTAATAATTTGATCCGCTTTTCGGAGTGACGCAACTCTTGTGATTTCATTCAAGAAAAAGAGTTTTCTTGCTATTGAAGCTTGCTTGAGATCTGTAGTCTCTCAGTGTCCTTGTTGTTGGTGCGACGACGGTAGCGTCTACGTTTGTTAGGTAGAAGGCGTGGTTGGTCATTACTGGAGGATAAGGCCCCTGAAGTACCCGAAGACGAACGGGGGGACAGACCATTACTGGCTACAGGTTCACCAGTAGTGGTCGGACTCCGGTCCGCACGCAGGTCGGGAACTCCCTTGGTCTCACCCTCGAAGACAACGTCGTCTCCTGAATGGACAGGTTCATCTTCGTGTGTCGGCGGTGACTGCTTGTCGTCAGCGGAAACAGGGTGTAGAACCTCTAGACGTGCCTGTTGTTGCCCCCTCAGAGCTTGTCCTGGGTGTGGATCAGAGCGGTCCGGATTAGATTGACGATGCTTAGTCCCACGTCGGTCAATATCATTTTCTTTGCGACGCTCAGGGTCCAGGTGTTGTTGTCTACGACTTTGGCGGGGATTGGACATGGTCGGGGAAGTATGTTTCAACGGAGAACTTGAAATGTATGCGAACGGACTCGGAGGGAACTGAATATAAATACCCATTTCCTAACAAGAGTCCATCCCTCAAACACATAATGTCTCGACGATGAACCTCGAGGAACCAATGGGCTCACTCGTGATTACTTTATTTCACTTACAGACCCTAGTTGTATAGAGAGTCGAGACTCATCTAACACTAACTGATGTCTTACTCTCCTTCGAATAAATACCTCGTTGAGGTATACCCCGCTTGTCGGAACATCCCTTCAACCTTCTCGTCGGCTGCTCCTGCTCCGACATGGGGTCAGCCTAGCCCCGGTACATCGTCGCGTACTCTATCTATCTCTCCTGATTGCTCTTCTTACTCACCTGACTTCGTGTCCTCTACTGGTGATGGCCTTGTCGTGTGCCATTGCGGTTGTTGGGTTGTGTTCCTCGACCTATGACAAATTGTTAGTTGTTGCGCTCCTAAACTACGCTGCAGCAAGCAACGCCCTCTGTGCGTGCTTCTGAGCCTCTCCGTTTACCTGATTTATCTGGAAGTTGTAGCGATTTGTGTGTGTTTGCATATCATTTTCACAATTTAACCATGTACTACTTACACCGCTCGTGTTATTTACGCCCCTCACCCTTATGTGCTCCTAAAGAGGCTCACGGATGCTTACTTATGTCTCTGTGTTCTTCCCTATATCCTCTTCCATCGACCAATCTTATCTAATTCACCCTTTGTGCAATTCTGGTCGTAGTTGACTTCACTTGGATAGTTATATCTTCTCAACTTTGTCGCTGCCTATTGTAGCCAAATCTTGAGTAAATTATTCTAAATGAACACTCTTGTCTATTCGTCTATAAGTTGTAAACCCAATAAATAATCCTTTCAGAACCCTAACTCATACTTCGTTGCATATGGGTGCCATTAGGTACATGTCTTGCCATTCAATTTCCTATTTCTTAAATCATCGGTCTGCCCACGTCCTTGGTACACATTATGCATTCCTTTTGACGTGTTGCCTGATATATATTTACCGCTGTGTCTTTTACCTATCCCATCCTTAATACTTGTTGTAGTTGTGTTTTGGTCATTGCTTAGTACCTATGATCTTCAGCATCGACTGTTTGTGTACACTGCTTTGTCAACTGACGTGTGCACTGCGTAACCTTGTCTGCTCTATGTGAAAACTAAGTACCAGTTCGTATAACTCAAACTCTAATATTATTGTAACTTTGTAAAATAATATAGTATGCTACTGATTCTTTGTGTCGTAGTACTAGACGAGTCGGCACTAACCATGTACACCTCCCATTTCTACTACTGTAGATCCCAAAGAGCCTTCTTCTTTTCTTCTAACAACTCTTAACTATAGTTTAAGCTTATTGCTACTTGCACACTCTATTTGTACTTGTCTCACACGAAAACAACCTTCCTACCTGCTCTCACACGTGACTACTTATCTGTGTTTTCTGGCTGATTCTCTGTTTTCGTCATTTGATCGTCTTGGGACCTTCCTTGTTGTCCCTAGGTTAATGATGTACTTGAGTGCGATGGTCCCTTCTCGGTTTCGCTCGTATTAGTAGATTCTATCATTGTACTTGTTATCCAAACGTCTTTAGTACGACGACCAGATAATCTAAATCGTTCAAGATGTCGAGCCATGTTGTATCTGTTGATTCTAAATCTCCTTTCTTCCACTTCATCGATCGTAGGTAGTTCTCCACGGCCATTCCCATGGTCCTCCGGTCTCAAGTCTTCTTCCGCCTCACTGCTGCTGCTTAATGGAGGCATCGTATTGCTAGCATCACTACTCGAGAACCCAATATCTCCTTCGTTAGGCAAATTTTGGATGATCTCGTCATTTTGATACGACATTCTTTGTTCTTAATGTTTTTCAATTGCTATACTTGTAACAAAAAAATGTATGCTAGCTACCGACTAATTCTTATCCCGTAGCTTTTCCTATAATTACTAATAAAATAACAACTTCTATGGTAAGTTAAAAATGTAGTAGGGTGTACGCTAGATAACTGTATCTCAACGTTCTCCTTCCGTAGAGAGGGAGACGTTGTTTATTTATTAGTAATTGTAACATTAGTGACTCTAAAAGTGAGACATAAGTCATGTGCTGTAACAGTCAGCAAAAACCAAGTTTATCAGATTATTATAATAAACTGTAAAAACTATAATAACTAAAATAAACAACTAAAACCTAGGTACTTGTATTCTGACCACAACAATTATATTACCTGAAGGATCTACCACGGGGCGGTATGTGCGCTTTGTCCGGAGTACATGCATCCCGTATGAGTACTCTATATTTATTCTGAAGGGACGATGAAAAGGGCCGACATACTCAAAGTATTGAAAGATAAATAAGCGTGTTACTAGTTAATTCGTCTAGTGAAATCAATGACCATTCCTGTAGGGTTTTTTGTAACACCTTTCCATTGGTATATACTCTCACAGATTTGCCTATCTTCAATGGTCGATGGTCTGCGGCCGAAACAGAGAAGAAAGGTCCCAGACATGGACGCTATAAAATTTGATAAGATTCTGGTTCGGTTTAGAAGTACACTACCTGAAGATCTGCCATATATCCAAAAGTGAATATTCACGTATGACCAGTTTGAACAATTCACTTTTAGTGTCTGTACGCACAATATTATGAATTTGCTCACCAACACTATTTTACTTCACAGATATAAGGATATTTCAACATTAAATATTTAAGATGGAAGAGTGGACGAAAACTAGATAACTCTGATAATTGTCATGTCGATTTGCAACAACACCATCACTTATGTATGTTGTCTTTTCATTTTGTATGTGCACAAGTCATACTTGTATGCCTGT
>NW_014040294.1:11280-23625 GCF_001186125.1 Sphaeroforma arctica JP610 | reverse complement strand
TATGTGTGTGTGTGTGTGTGTGCGTATATATATATACACACATATATATATATATATATATGTGTGTGTGAGATTTGGTCTAGTTCTATTAATATAACTATATTTACTTTCCAAATCTATTTATATCTGAATACTTCGGTAGCGAGATGTCTCAACCGCACATAGGTTTCTAAGGACTATTAGCGTTGCTTAGTTTATCCTCCGTTCAACCAACCAGATGTGCCAGTCTGATGAAGGCTAAGTCGGTAATTCTTGATAAGTGGCAAGTTATTGGTTAGTGCAATAACTATGGTCATCAAGAGTATTTTTCTTTTTTTCTTTTCTTTTTTTCTTCTAAAGATAGGATTTTATGAATCTCTCGGATTCGCCCCAACGAAACATACCATAGTTTTTAATAGAGCGTCAACGAAACACTAAATAAAATCCCTTCGGCGAAAAAAGTACTGAGAGGATTATATATAGGCAATGTCTCAGCCTCACAATCCCTCAGAGTATTGCTGTTTTCACGATTCATACCTAACTTTACCAAAAGACTCATTTCGTCTATTTACTTCGAATTTCACGATACTTAGACTTAACCTAAGCGTTTAATTACTCTAAGGCGTTAATATCGCCTTGATAGACCGAATCTTACACATTTTAAAGTTAGCAAAGGTATTAACTACTTAGACTACTTGAACGTAAAGGTAGATAACTACCACGAAATTGTTCCTAAGCACAGTCATTCCTTGAGAAAAAAAGACTGAAGTCATAAGTTAAGATTATGACAAAGAAAGAAAATACACCTGCAAAGAAACGCAAGGCTGAACGTAAGACGATGGAGAGGGAAGCCGCTAGCGCTGCCGCAGCTACTGCTGCCACAGAAGCAACCGCCGCTGCTGCCGATGCGTTTAACCGCACCGTAGCCGAGGCACTTGACTCCGACAATAATAGTCAACAGGACAACACCTCGGATAAGGATGTAGCCACTCCGATTAAGGAGACTACTCCTACAGATAGAGCCCGAGGGCCAACTATTGCCTCAACTTCGAAGCTTGCATTTACGAAGCCAAGAAGTGAGACAAGGGACACGTCTCAAGACGCCCTAGCCAATTCTTCTGACGAAACTCAGAAAGAAAAGTCCCCAATTATAGGGGACGAATCATAGAAGGTACCTATACCGGAACCAGAAGAGGAGGTAAGCTCAAGTGGCAAAAATCTACGTCCGAGACCACTGGACCAACGCGCATAAGTAAGTTAATTACTGAAAATACTGATCCTAAGAATCAGTTAGCCGCCCTTATGAAAGGCATGACTGTTGAACATGTAGATCGAATGTATAGATCAGGAAAACATACACGGCACTTACGCGAGCATGTTTCTCCGGGCATTACTGAAGCCCTACAGAAGTGGACAGAACGTCGGCAGTCAATTACGCCCGAAAAGAGTAAAGGCCTGAGCGCTCACCTGCGGCAGATGAGCCAGATGTGCTCAGTGTATCTATACCTTACGAGGTACTACCACCAGAACTCCAAGCTAATTATTCGCCTGTTCTAACGCCCGGCCATGAGTCGCCCGTCCTTGAGGGTATTGTACACCCATAGGCAGGTAAAAATACCCCGCCACCTTTACCCAACTGGGATGACAATCGTCGGAAACCAGTTAAGACTGGGTATGTTATCCAGACGCATGAATCACCTAAGATTAGAATACCAACTACTATCCAAGAAACAGAGCACCGAAAGGCCTCGACCATGGACTTTACAAGGGGTAATAAAAACTCCCGTAATCGTGTTAACGAAGTCGAATTTAATCGCTTCGATCGCATAGCATTACATCAGCCCGCAGAGGATTTCCACTCTGACGAGGTGACCGAACTTAATAAATCGGTCGACGATTACACCATTAAGGTGGAAATCGCCCATGACGAGCAACGTGCTGATGACGTATCATATTTTGCTAATATGATCGCGATCAAGCAGAAGCGCATCGATCAGCTTTTTTAGGCCCAACGTGGGCAAGACCACCGGGATAACCAGAAGTACAAGGGACAGATCAGTCGACTTAAGTCGAACTGGGATGCCAACAGCAAGCAGATCGAGTTTATAAACAACCATGACCTCGACATACTAACCCGTACGCTTAATGCGTTTACGGTCATGCTGGAGACGAATGATATCGCTCCTCAGCAATGGATTTCCGCTTTAATGCAGTCGTTTGACCCTACAGGAACAAGTTACTTGATCCTGCAACGACACCGGCATGAGCTAGACACTTGTCGTGACTGGCCAGCTGTGTGTTGGTTGGTTACGTCCTTATTAAGCAAGGACATGTGAAGTCCAGGACTGAGTTCAATCTTAACTGAACCAGTTGAGAATACTCCTATTCAGAGTTACATTCTGAAACTTGATGCTGACCTTAAGCGTCCAGATATAACAAAGGACAAGGCACAGCGTTGGTACGAGTTCTTGGTTATGCATGTTTTCTGTAAGAACACAGGGAACAACGACCGTGAAAGTCTATACACCGAGTTGTGACGTAAATACGCAACTGAGGCTCGAGACAAGAGACATGAAACAAAGTTTTATCTATCCCGACTTACGTGGGAACAGTTTTATGATACTGTATCCACTCTTTTCCCCGCACACCGAGCAACCTCGAAAGGAAAGGCGGTAAATAAGAAACCACGCGAGCTCGCTGATCAAGGATACCTCTCACGCCAGACGTCAGATGATAAACCTCATCAGACGCGTCTTAACCAGACACGTGCTCGCGACTCCACTCAATCAACGCGACCCAATAAACGGGCACGCGGAGGCGAAGGACAAGGAACCTTCATCGAAGGATATTAAGAAATGTGCCGACGCACAGTGTGGGTATGACGCGTACCAATTGACCCCTAACGGCTATTGGAATGGCAGACATGCACCCACCTGTACACACTTTCTTACTAAGTGTGACAAGTGTGAGAAGACCAATGACTATCACGCCAAGTCTTGTGACAAAAAGCCCGACATTAAGTTGGAGTGAAAGTACTACCAGGTACAATCGTTACAAAGGAAATACAACGACTCTTTAGACGAGCGTGTAATAATACCTGTATGTTGCAATGTAAATAAAGTCCTTACATTGATTGATCCTGGTTCAGAAATTTCATGTATATCCGACTGCTTTGCATCAATGAAAGACATTGAAAGGAGAACACAAACAACTCACCTCATTTTAGTAGATGATAAAACTTCTACGTGTGATACCATGGCCACAGATGTTAAAATCTCCCTGGCCGATGATAGAAATATCACTACCCAAGCTGTGATAAGATGTCACAGGAGTATGACTTAATAGGCGGAATGAGTGATTTACTCACTTTAGGTATAACCGTCACTGGTTTACCAAATAACATAGATCCATTAAAGGATCAATCAGACGATAACTGTCTGAAACCATATAAGCCCCCGTCAGACACAGTCAAGGCATTAATACCTGACTTTGCGGACAAAATCATGGATCTGATTCTAGTAAATAAGAAGATAAAGATCACATCCGTTTTAACGACGGATATGACAGCCTTGACTTAACCAGGGTAGACTTTACTAAGCTCAAATGCCCTACAAGAAACTATGTTTCTTGGAGACACGCAGCTGTAGTTAAAGAACAAGTTGAGAAATGGTTATCCGATGAGGTAATCGAAATCAATTACCCACAAACACCAGTTAACTTAGCATTATTGGCAGTTGATCAACACAACTCTGACGGAACATTTCAGAAAGTCAGAGTATGTCTAGATATGAGTCCAATAATTAAGTTATTGCCGACTCATAGTTTCCATCTACCTCGTATAAACGAGTTACTGAGACGAATGGAAGGTGCTACGGTGTTTACATCCATAGACCTAACACAGGGGTATCATCATCGTAAGTACTTTAGTTTTCCCTGGAAAGGTAAACAATACAGGTTTAGAGGGGCACCTTTCGGGTTGCACTCCTTACCAGCATTCTTCCAACAAGTAATGGAGAAATGTTCGCAGACATGCCTAACTTTTCTAAGACTAAGGGCGAACATGCCGCATTAGTCAGGCGAGTCCTTCAGAGACTCAACGAACAAAACTTCAAGAATAACGAGAAGAAATATCACTTTGCCATGAGCGAAATACAATTCTTAGACTACCGTATATCTGAGGAAGGTATTAAAATCGACCCCGGTAAGGTGGAACACCTGTTAGATAGGCGAACACCAAATACAGGAAGAGATGTGAACAGCATGTGTGGGTTTGTAAACTTCTTTTCAGATGGAGTACCACATTTGGCTGATTATCTTAAACCCTTTGGACACTTAAGATGTCATAAAGGCAAACTAGGAGACTTGTGGACTAAAGAGTGTGATGACGCATTTAAAGCGCTCAAGCACGCAGTCCAACAAGCCCCTGTTGTACAAGGACCAGTCGATGGCGTGCCTTTTGAAATAGCAACGGACGCATCAGACTTAGCACTCGGAGGTGTACTATACCAGGTTATAGATAATAAACCTAGGTATATACAATTCTTTAGCCGAGCAATGAATGCATCACAGTTGAATTATCCAACTGTGAAGCAAGAGCTACTAGCCATAGTAGCAGCTTTAACACACTTCCGCGATTACTTATACGGAACAGCTTTTACGCTGATGTGTGATCAGAAGTCCCTTCAATATATGAAGGAAATGAAGCCCGACTCTTAATTACTGAGCCGATGGCTTGATACAATATCAAAGTTTCATTTGATATCGAACATCTACCAGGGATACATAACCATTTACCGGATATGTTATCACGCTTTGTACCGGACTGTAATAAATCCGTACGTGAGTTACTAGCCACTGATTGGAAATGTAACCCCAGGTGGTTTGAACTGGCTCAAAAGGTATTTGGGCCACATACAGTTGACATGTTTGCTGCACATCATAATGCACAACTTAAGAATTACAGGACTTTAAATCATCCTATAGGAGATGCCTTCCAACTAGACCTCTCCGAACATAATGCGTGGGCTAGTCCACCATGGCAGTTAATTGCCCAATTACTAAATTATGTTCATATACACAAAGCTACCATCACGTTGTGTTGCCCATTACGGAGTAAAAATTCCATGGCTCAATATATTAATAAGCATGTTACAATGCGAGCCAATATATTTAGATAGGGAAGTAGATACTTTCCTATATCAGGGTGCCCGAGCCGTCCAGAAGACACCCTGGAGACATACTATAATATGTCGTATAGGATTCTGAGACCTTCCTTAACAAGGTCAAAGAATCAGAGATTCCACTCTCTACTAAATTGAACGTTAAGCAGTTCAAAGGCAACACAGCACTTGAAGTCTGTGCACAAGAAATACAATCTACTAATGACACTACAGTCAAGAAGCGTCAGTCTCTAGCTAGGACTCTGTTTAATAACATAAAGTCCAAGCCTGAAGTCTTTCAACCCCTATTTTTAAAGGGATTAATGAAAGATAATCCTGAAGCATATACACATATAATGCGACTATTAAATAAGTCAGGTGTATCAAACGCACACGAGCGCTTAAAATCGAAAGAAGGACAGGAGTCTGGAAACACTACAGACTTAGAGACCACGCAAGTGAATTCTCAACACCCTACCTTTATTCTGGAGGAGCAGAATGATAAAAACATTCTTGCTTGGCTGACGCAAAACCATAAGCTGAAACACCAGAACGTAGTAGACGCACTTAAAGATGCTAAGCGAAATGGGATCGCGCACCCTAAGCTGGCAACTTTAGTTGACAGAGTATATCAGTCATGTACAGACTGTGATCTCAACCAGATTAAGCGCTATGGGTTCGCACCGCTTAAGAGTGTGACTGAAGATGTTCCATGGCGCAGGGCCATCATTGATCTGGTTGACCTGCCTACGTCCGAGCACACAGGCGACCGCTACGTATCACGAAAGGTAGGGAGTCGCACCCCTAAGCTGGCAACTTTAGTTGACAGAGTATATCAGTCATGTACAGACTGTGATCTCAACCAGATTAAGCGCTATGGGTTCGCACCGCTTAAGAGTGTGACTGAAGATGTTCCATGGCGCAGGGCCATCATTGATCTGGTTGACCTGCCTACGTCCGAGCACACAGGCGACCGCTACGTATGCCACCTTGGCTGACGCAAAACCATAAGCTGAAGCACCAGAACGTAGTAGATGCACTTAAAGATGCTAAGCGAAATGGGATCGCACCCTAAGCTGGCAACTTTAGTTGACAGAGTATATCAGTCATGTACAGACTGTGATCTCAACCAGATTAAGCGCTATGGGTTCGCACCGCTTAAGAATGTGACTGAAGATGTTCCATGGCGTAGGGGTCATCATTGGCCACTTCTTTGATGTGGCGTCACGGTATAACTTGCTCTATTCTTTAAAGGACAAGAGTACGCAGACCATGGCAGAATTATGTTGCCAAGTCTTTGCTGACCACGGGTGGTCAGGTATAATGTGCACTGATAACGGTAGCGAGTTCTGCGATGACGTAATGGAATCGTTAGTACTCGTATCAGGCATGTGTCATAAAAGGGTGTACCATATAAACCGCAAACACAAGGCGCGAATGAAACGCGCCATAAAAGACTTAAGTTCTTCTTACGTACTGCATTAACGGATGATGCAGATGATTGGCCGTACCACCTTAAGTGGGTACAAACACAGATGAACGAGTGTGCTGATCCGGTTACAGGTACAACACCCGCTCACTATTGTCGTGGCAGATATAGTGAGTTAAAAATACCTTTTAACAAGGACGAACCTAGTCACCATGAGTTACCATGGTTAGAGAAGGTATAACGTATTTACAACGGTGTATGTCTTTGCTTGCGAGAAACACGCAATATTGCCTTATTAAAAAGGCAAAATAGACGGAATGCTACCAAAAAGATAGCAGAGTATCAGTTTGGAGACAGAGTTAACATCCGTCAACGTATTTCCGATGCTACTGTATTAACATCTAAATGGATATGACCATATATAATCTCTGTAGCTGACGTTAAAAGTAGAACCTATGAGGTTAATAACCCCGACGGTTCCAGTGCTTTAAATATAGGCACTAGTCGGATTCCGACTACTGAGATTTTTCTCGCAAGAAGACATGACTCTAATGCCCCTCTTGATCGTTCTGAATTTAAAGACATTATTTGGAGAACGTATAAGGGAGGCTATACATGCTATCGTACAGGCTTTATAGACGGTACAATTGCTGAGTTGACTTCAGATGCTTTCGATAATCAAGACTATTTAAAAGCCTTTAATCGAAAATGGCGTAAACGCCTGCATAAGTCACAAGCTGAAAAAGATAGCATGTTTCCATCCCCTTCATATGTGCTTAAGACACTGAAGCGTAAGAAACGTCCAGACGACCACCACGGACCTACTGGACCTAAGCCCAAAACTCATAGGGTAACCGAGAACGCTTCACTTCTCCGCCTGAGAAACATTAACTATACGTTATGCTACTTAATGTTTTCGACCCGTTTTTCCTTCTCGCATTGTAAATCCAAAACCGGCTTGAGTGAGCAACTAGTCTCTCTTGGATCCCGAAGCTGGGTGGGGGCTGTGTAATAGCCGGGCTTCCACATTAGACTCTATGTTATAAACGTACTCTTAAGCAGTACGTAAACTATAAACGTACTCTTAATAGTACGAGGAACTCAAGTTTCCTAAATGGGGTTTAACGGTTTTATTAATTAATACCTTTTCCATTTTACATATCAGATATTTGGACAAGGCCATTAAAAGGCCCCAGTAAAATACCAAACATAAGATTTAGTCTAGTTCTATTAATAGAACTATATTTACTTTCCAAATCTATTTATATCTGAATACTTCGGTAGCGAGATGGCTCAACCGAACATAGGTTTCTAGGCACTATTAGCGTTGCTTAGTTTATCCGCCGTTCAGCCAACCAGATGTGCCAGTCTGATGAAGGCTAAGTCGGTAATTCTTGTTAAGTGGCAAGTTATTGGTTAGTGCAATAACTATGGATATCAGGAATATTTAAATTTTTCATTTTCATTTTTTTCAAGATAGGATTTTATGAGTCTCTCGGATTCGCCCCAACGAAACATACCATAGTTTTTAATAGAGCGACAACGAAACACTAAATAAAATCCCTTCGACGACAACAGTACTGAGAGTATTATATATAGCCAATGTCTCAGCCTCACAATCGTTCAGAGTATTGCTGTTTTCACGAGACATACATAACTTTACTGAAAGACTCATTTCGTTTATTTATTTCGAATTTCACTATACTTAGACTTAACCTAAGCGTTTAATTACTCAATGGCGTTAATATCGCTTTGATAGACCAAAACTTACAGAGGACATTCTTCATTTTGCCGCTGGGTTGGGGGGTATCTGGGGAGTTTATTGCCGCAGGCAAGTATCATGGCTTCCGTGTTTCTGGTGAAAGTAGAATCACCATCTGTAAGCAGGGTGTGAGTCTTTCATTGACGAGGGATGCGGATAAGTAGAGCTTTGATAAGTTCATTCATGTGTCTTGTCAATACGGTCGCTGTGATGGCGGTGTCTACTACCAGCATCGACTATGTTCAACGCATAACAATTTCCGTATCGGTCGGCAGGCATCGGATCTTAGAGATCAAAGCTGAGCTGTTTTCCTGGAATACCGTAGGCTGTGGGAGATGTAGAGTGAGACAATACCTTGGTTGCCCTGATCTTGCCCGAAGGGCAGTGTTTAAGCAGGGTGTACCGTGGCGTATCAGATGGCAGCCTTAAAATTGTCGTCAGGGATGATTGTGGTGTGGAGGGGGCCTATTAAGGCTACAAGGATGAACATTCATGAGAGCTTACCCACGGCAACCGTGCCGTGGTGTTTGAAGTGAAGGATGGGCTGTGGATTATGTACGGGGGGCATTGTATGGGGGCAATAAACTTGTTCCACCACGCTGCACATGGGCGTAGTGGTACTACTAATGCCAGTTGGACACCCATTGTGACAACGGTGTCCAGAAGCTCTGAGGTAAGAGGTGGACCTTACGTCAGTCGGTAGTGATACCACCACAAGAATCTAGTGAGCTGGTCAGTTTTGGTTGAGGCAAAAAGGTCCAAGGTGAGGACGTAGTTGAGATAGTTCGTGGCCTGTAAAAAATACGCGCGATTCAGCATCAACTCTTCTGTATCCCCGCCCGGTGAATGGGGCGGAATGAGTGTGACATTATCTCTGGCGGCCACTCTGAGGGTGGTCGTGCGGCTGCGGTGGCCGAAAGTGCGGTAATAGGCATCGTATGTCTGATTAAGGTGTGTTGTATGATGCATCGGCGATCGGGAAAGTAGTAAGTGGAGCTACTGTGGGGGGTATAGAGGGTGGTGCTACGGGAGTGAGAGGTTGCGTTGAGATTGGGGCGACTGTGGGGTCGGGTATCAACTGTAGGAGACCGAGTGCATGGTGGCGGACTAGTGGGGGTTGTGGAGGCCCTGAGGCTGCGCGCTGCTGCTGGTGGTTGTGCTAAAGCTAGGAGTTGGTCGTAGTAGAGACGGTAGCCACCCTGTGTACGTGAGAGAGCCAAGTGAACTGGTGCCATAGTGGAGGTGATAAGTCTACATGCTTGTTAACTGGGAATTGGAGGGTAAATACAGCATCTTGGAGTTGGTTCTGGGAAACTAGTTGTTGCTGAATACTATCGCTCAGCGATGTATATGCTTACGGTGCGAATATGACGTGTACTTTCGTTCGCAAGTAATATGATGAAAGACCCATGTTCCAGGTTCTTGAGGGGATGCTACATAGAATATAGTGTAGAGTAAATACAGGGGGGCTCCGCCATCATTAAGTAGTTGATATTTTGGGTGGGTCGGAGCGGACGGGCTGAGTTTAGCAAGTTTAGGAAACACATAAGGAAAACAAAAAGAAAGTTGGTTCTTTTGGAGCAAACTGTATCAATATGGTTTAGTCTAAAGCAAACACTGCAGGAGAGACTAGTGGCTGTATACTTGGTGCAGGCGTGACCTTTCTGGGTGCATTTTCCACATGCACGGGAGCAAGCATTTGCCCTGTGGAAATCTTCGCATCACACAAAGCAGGGGATCGGACCCCGGAGTGCGCGGTTGGTAGATGTTCACAGATGTTCAAGCTCATCATTGTGTTGGAGAAGTGGGGCTAGCAAGGGCTCGGTGGTAGTGGCTTTGGATCCCTGTGAGCCTGAGATAGAGGCAGTAACCGCGACTGTACGTGCGACAAACAGGGGCCACAGGATTGATCCGGTGCCACACCTCAATCTGTTCGCACATATGGATGGGTGATACGGACAGTCTGTCGCAGTGGTTGATGAGATAGTGATTCACTATTTCCTTTTCAGCGTTTCCTGGGCCGGTAAGGAACATCTCCTGGATGAAGATCGGTGATAAGATGGTCTTCTGGAGCTCAGCTTCACGTACGACCAGTGATACCCGTTTAGATCAGACTCTGATGGTATCATCATCATTTTGCTTGAAGTTCTGAAGAAACGCTTAAGAAAATGGTGTTGGATTTCTCGGAGGACGTGTGTCGGTATATTTTGCGGAGGTACATAGAATAGAAGTGCCATTAGGTGTGGTCCTATTCAGTTCGAGAGAGGTGAGGACAAAATCGAACAAGGAAATGAAGCTCTAGACCCAAAACTCTAAAACCCTTTGTAAAATCTCAGGAGGGTTTTAGGGTTTAGGGTTCTGGCCCCTAGTCTCTAGAGTCCTAGCCCCAAAATCCGGTTTTTGGATCTTGGTGTATTACCAGGGAATAAGCCAACGCAACAGCAATGGCAATAGTAGCCTTCTGATGTGAGTTATGTCCCGAGTCCTCTCTAGAAATTGGACTGGGTCAATATATTAGGATGTTCTAATTTCGCCTTTTCCTGATTTCTCATCATCACGATGACTGGACAAGTAAGAGTATAGATCAAATCACTTTTTTAACGAGATCTGGGGAGATGGGGAGATATGAGATGTGTACGCGCAGATATATATATTAAAGTGTATGCGGTGTAGTCTCTGTAGTGTACACAAATAAACGCTCTCGACTAGACAGTCGAGTCTGCATATAGAGTGATCTAGGTATACCTTATCGTGGATTTAGTCTTGATAACTCTAGCGCCTCGCATCACATTGCTAACTCTCAACATAATAAAGTATCATCACAAAGGCACTTGAAGTAGTGTAATACAACTGCACGTATATATATATATATATATATATATATATATATATATATATATATATTTATACCTTTGTAATCACATTGTATATCAAAATTCGGCAGGTCCGTACTCCGTAGTTGAAAGCTTATTCGATAAGTATAGCTTAATCAAAAAAGAAAATCTAATCAGTAAATCGATATAGTGTATTAAACATACATTCATTCAAATCGATATACGCATGATATACAATCAATATACGTCCGATATAGTGTAGTATATACACATATACTCATTTGAACAGCCATAGTGTATCAAGTACACATTCAATCAGAAGAAATATATTGTAGTATATATATATAAGGTTGTGCTCCTTCGAGGTAGAACAGATGTCGTCCTATTCCAGCACCTCATCGATTGGGAAATCGCCCGGGCGTCCACGACGTATGTGCGCTCCTGTTCAATTGTTATGTTTGCGCTTGTAATGATACTGATTCTTCATTCCTGCTGTTGTATAGATACACGGGTACATGTATGGATGCACACGCATGTCCTGTACACGAGAGTGCACGCTTGCCATGTACGCGAGAGTATTAAGGACAGTCATTGTACTGCCTCATATACTTCCTATAGACAAACTGCACTTGTGGTCTCTACATAGCATATGGATATACATTGTGCATATACTGTGTATACGTAGCAATCAATAAACATGCAGACACTTCACCTGTAATGCGTGCATGTACATTTACACGTCTCGATTTGTTTTGCTATGGATATATGATAAATGAATCACGCATGCAACCAACGAGCACAGATGGTACACACACGAGTGTCAGGAACAAGCACAGCCACTACATATATACTATTGCAAAAGCTGTATTTGTATATCTACATTTACCAAATGAGGATGTTGAGCATGTGAGATTGATGTTTATATACATGTTTGTTTATAGCTTGGATCTAAAAAACATAGCAACACTCACGTTACCACCAAACACTCCTTCTATTCCTACACCATTCGTTCATTATTTACAGACTGAACATATACTTCGTATAAATACATACATATACGGATACATACGTATACGTATACACACAAACAACCACACACACACACCACAAACAAACACACACACACAGAGACACACACACACGACACACACACACACACACACACACACACACACACACACA
>NW_014040294.1:9651-10560 GCF_001186125.1 Sphaeroforma arctica JP610 | reverse complement strand
ACACACACACACACACACACACACACATATATATATATATATATATAGTACACACACACACTACACACACACAACACACATACACACACACACACACACACACACACATATATATATATATATGTTTATCCATCTATCTATATAAATATATATATTTGCTTGCGTGTCTTGAACTATACACACATATTCTCACGGTATACAATCATTAACACAGGTGGCACACACGTCAGTACCAAGGACAAGTACTGCTACTACGCTCTGCAGTCATCATGCACAAACTGCACATGCGATCCTTGCATGTGTGCAGCCAACCGATCAAAGGCGAGTCTCTCCGTCAACCCAAACAGCACGACACCCAACCCCGGCACAGACGCAAGCACAGGCTCAGGCTGCTGTGTGGGCTGTAACTGTGAGAACGTTGTTGTGCCGGTGGCTGTCCAATATATTGGCCCTGAGGACAATACGGCTCCAGATATGCGGGCAAAGAGGGTGCGGCAAGCCATCACAGACGCCTTAGAAAACCCCCATAGCACACGCGATGTAAAGTGTATTCTGGGCTTTGAAGTCAGCGCTACAGGCGACCGCGTCAGATTTGACATAACGGTATGTGTACTTGTGTACTTGTACATGGTTCTCATGTGGACGTGTTGTGCTTGTGGAGGTTTGCGTACACTCTTTATATCTTATAGATAGAACCTCTGCTATGGGGTTAGGGAGTCCATCTGTCTGAAAAGGGACACACCTGGACCCGAATGAAAGGGCCGTGATTCTGTACAATACGCCATGTTTATGTGCGGATCGGTGCTACAATGTGCGCCGCCTCACGTATCCTATGCGTTACATATACCAATTATATATATATATATATACATACACACACACACACACACACACATATATATATATATA
>NW_014040294.1:7741-9631 GCF_001186125.1 Sphaeroforma arctica JP610 | reverse complement strand
CACACACACACACACACACACACACACATATATATATATATATATATATGAGTGTGTGTGGTGGGGGGTGCTTGTGCACAGGAACACTGGGTGGATTGGCTTGAAAGTTTAAAGTTTAAAACATTTGCATCTGGTTGTAATTGCATACAGCCTATCTCGGACTGGGAAGCCTTTTTGGGACATCTGCTGCAAGACAGTCACTGCAGTGACTACGACTTCACCCCCGCGCCAGCCAGTTCTGCCGATGTCAAAAGGCGGACAAAAGCCAATTTACAGCCGATGATAGCTGATTCTCCACTGAGAAATGGCAGTGTGAATTCGGCAAAAGCCAATTCTCAGCCCGTGAGCAATATGGTGGTGCAGGATACTATACGCGAAGAGCAGCCTGTACCAAAGACGATCACGGAGAAGCCGACATCCATGAAAGACATTCCGGCCATTGCGGTTGAAGGAGAGAGCGCTGTCAGTATAAATGGTGTGTAGGTGCAGGTGAAGGTGTAGGTGAAGGTGAAGGTGTGGGTGTACGTGTACTATGGTATATATATGTGTACGTACAGATAGATACACATGCAGGTATATATTTAGATACGTATGTCCAGGAAGAGGGGATCACACTACACAGCACACACACACACACACACACACACACACACAGCAGAAATGCGAACATCTTAGCAGCAGGTTGGAGTGCACCAATACATTCGCGCACATATATATAGCACAACACACTCTTAGCATGCATGTAGGTTTGGGATGTTCTCATTTATATATATCTATACCTTGTTTACAGCCTTGTATACCTCAACTGCGCCCAACTTTAAAACCCCAAAACTCCAAAACCCTAAAATTCTACACGCTGCACCTTGCAGAAGAGGAGTGGACTGCCATGATATCGATTGAAGGGATGACCTGTGCGTCGTGTGTGGCTAACATCGAGGAGCTCATGACGAAGGACAATGCTGTGAACAGCATATCCGTCAATCTGCTGGGCGAGAAGGCCACAGTAGCCTACAACCCAAGGTACAGTATAGTCAGGGATGCGTTCTACTGACTTACAACCCAAGGTACAGTATAGTCAGGGATGTGTTCTACTGACTTACAACTCAAGGTACAGTATAGTCAGGGATGTGTTCTACTGACTTACAACCCAAGGTACAGTATAGTCAGGGATATGTTCTACTGACTTACAACTCAAGGTACAGTATAGTCAGGGATATGTTCTACTGACTTACAACTCAAGGTACAGTATAGTCAGGGATGTGTTCTACTGACTGTAGAAAAGGCATATGATATGTTACACAGGGTACATGGTTGTTGTTTAATTGTAGACACACACACATGCACACACACACACACACACACACACACACACACACGCACACACGCACACACGCGCACACGCACACTATCATCCACACTCCTCCACACCCTAACCTACCAACGCACTCCGTTTGCCTTCGTTTAGGTTGACTACAGCCGAGAACATTGCCGAGGCTATTGAGGACATGGGCTACGACACCAGCGTGCTGGATGTGCGAGGCGAAGTAATCAATCAGAACGCACAGGCGTCCATCACAACAGCCACACTGAGTGTGGGGGGGATGACATGCGCCTCATGTGTACACAACATAGAGACGCACCTGAGCAAGCAGGAGGGTATTGTGGCTGTGTCTGTGAACCTACTGACGGCTAGTGCGAAGGTGACCTTCGACCAGGATGTGCTGGGCATACGGGCGGTGAGTGGATACTTACCTGGTGTGTATGGATGTACATCTGTGTGTATGTATATAGATCTATGTATACAATATATATATATGTATACAATATATATATATATATATATATATATATATACATATACATATATACACATATACATATACACACACA
>NW_014040294.1:1692-4192 GCF_001186125.1 Sphaeroforma arctica JP610 | reverse complement strand
TACATCCACTGACACACAGGGCATTACCTGAGACCATGACCTTCTTCGATGCGTCTGCGATGATCATCACGTTCATCTCTCTGGGCAAATATCTGGAACATCTGACGAAAGGGAAGACCACTATGGCCCTTACTACACTCATTGACCTGCAGGCGAAGCATGCCGTTCTAGTCGAAGGCTTTGGTATGTGCCTATGTGGTGCGTGGTGGGCGTGAAGATATATATATATATATATGTGTGCGTGAAGATATATATATATATATATGTGTGCGTGTGTTGATGATGATGATGATGTTGTTGTACATGTGTGTATCGCCTGTGTTATACCAACAGCCAAGCCTTGCCAACGGCATGACTACGGGGATATGCACCACCACACGCATCGACCTCAAGGCTCCGCAGGCTGTGCTGGCCAACGGCTGTGGCAGTAGTTGTGTGTGCGGTGTAGATGTGTTTGAAGGAGTGTGTTGTGTTGTGTGGGCTTTACTTACTGCGTCTCTGCGTGGGTGTTTCATAGTAGAAATGAGTTCTACGCAAACCTGAAAAGCCAAATTCTAAACCTAAATCCTAAGCCCTATTTCCTAAACCCTAAAATCTCCGTAGCATCTATCAACTTATCTGAGCAAGTAATACCCACAACACACGTACGGTTTCTAGGGTTTTTAGAGTTTAGGGGGTTTCTAAAACCCCAAACCCTATCCACAGGGTTTACACTCACCCCTAAACCCTAGCACTCACTTGACAACCCTATCAGCCTCCGTCTGTACACCTATGTCTGTCTTGTCAGTCACGCGCCTTAGGGTTTAGGGTTTAGGGTCGCCTCATACCATTCATGTGTCTGTCTTCTCCTCTTCAGACGCTGGCGACCTCACAGAGACTGAGGTGCCCATTGAACACGTGCAACGGGGTGATGTGCTCAAGGTCTATCCAGGCGCAAAGGTACCGACAGACGGGGTGGTGGTGAGTGGCGTGTCGTCAGTGGATGAATCATTGGTGACCGGAGAGAGCCTTCCGGTGAATAAGGACGTTGAGGACAGTGTGGTGGGGGGCAGCATGAACACGGTGGGGGTGCTGCATGTCAAGGCGACCAAGGCATGTGTGTGCACACAGTTGTGCGTTACGGTGCAAGGGTGTGTACGTATAGCTTACGGTACAAGCGTGTGTACGTATAGCTGACAAATGTATGTACGTATAGCTTACGATACAAGTGTGTGTACGTATAGTTCACGGTGCAAGTGTGTGTACGTATAGCTTACGGTACAAGTGTGTGTACGTATAGCTTATGGGAGAAATGTATGTACGTATAGCGGACGGTACAATCGTGTACCTACAGAGTGAGTGTATGCATGTATGGGGGGATATGTGTGGATGCTCGTACTATCGGCGTGTGTGTCGTATGTGTATTTGTGAGTGACGTACCTTATGTCAGAGGAACAGATATCCACCGTCTGTTAATATCTTGCGGCCAATTTTAACTTTGCCGATTTCTGATTGGCTGCAGGTGGGCTCGGATACAATGCTGTCGCGTGTAACGCGGATGGTTGAGGATGCCCAGACGAACAAAGCACCCATTGAGGACCTCACAGACTAGTATGTAGTTTATATGGTGCATAAACCAGGTTTATATCCGGCAGTTTAACAGTGGTGTATGTCATGGTCGATTTAGGCTACGCCAAGGTCGGCTGTCTACTCTGTCGTGTAAACCAAGTTTTTTTTGCGAGTTTTTTCTCTGTGTTGTCGGCGAGGTTTAAGATAAGGGGGGTTTAATATATATTGGGTAGATAGTAGATAGGATAAGAGGGGTAGATATGCATATATATCGCTTTTTAATTCATTAGTCCCGTTTCTCCGTCGCGTTGCAGGCCGCTTCGCCCTCGTTGTGGTGAGCATTGCTTTAGGTTTTATTAGGGTTTTAACCCCCTTACTGGCGCTTGCTGTGTTTCTAAAGTACTCGACTACATTCTAGCACAACATATCTGATATCCTGACAAGACATAAACAGTACACGTACATGCATATATATCTCCCTAACTCATTATTTCATAGATTTTGTGATCTGTGGTATCCTGACAAGACATACACCGTACACGTGCATACATAACATCCCCCTAACTCACCATTTCATATACCGTGCTTCAAACCCTAAAACCCAAAGCGTGGCGGGTCGCTTCGTACCCGTTGTGGTGATCATCGCATTGGTGACTCTGGTCGTGTGGTTAGTCCTGGGCCACTTGGTGCTGTCGCCTGCGTCTATGCCGCACGGGTTCACAACCTTTCTGTTGGCATTCAACTTCTTCATCTCAGTATTGGTCATTGCCTGCCCCTGCTCACTGGGTCTGGCCACTCCTACTGGTAAGCTTATTGGTGACAAACACACACACACACACACACACACACACACACACACACATATATATATATATTCATACATACACACACACATAATTTAAAATATTATAGGCATGTATGTATGTTTATATATATATATATATATATACAT
>NW_014040294.1:0-559 GCF_001186125.1 Sphaeroforma arctica JP610 | reverse complement strand
TTTTGCATTTAAATACGTTTATTTTTTACACTGGTATCTTTTATACCGTTATCTTATACACGTTCATCTTTTACTGTGATATCTCTTGTACTGTTGTCTTTTATACTCTCATCCTTTTATGCTTTATATCTTCACCTCTAATATTGATATCGCTTATGTTTAGCACATTCTCATGCACCGTTTTATCACCTATTAGCCATTCTGTGTCTCTGTTTAACCCATTCCGTATTGGATTATCATAATACCTCTGCTTTTTGTCTGTACAAACAGTGTGCGCTCAGCTGTTGTATGTTGTCGTACTATCAAGTTCAATAAAGGGCCATATATACACTTCTACAATATCCTTTGTAGGTTGACGTAATACCAAGTACAATACATAGACATATATATATATATATATATATATATATTCTCATCGATTATAACCTTCGTTTTATTTAAGCGTAGCCGTAATGGTTGGCACTGGGCTGGGTGCGAAGAACGGTATTCTCATCAAAGGCGCGAAGGCTCTGGAAACGGCACACAGGGTATGTACGTTAACGGATAAAACGCACAGATA
>NW_014040295.1:96963-99195 GCF_001186125.1 Sphaeroforma arctica JP610 | reverse complement strand
GGTAGGTGGTTAATATAGAAAGGTATGAGGTGGGTGACGGTTGATGAGAAAGGTAGGTGGTAAATATAGAAGGGTATGAGGTGGGTGACGGTTGATGAGAAAGGTAGGTGGATAATTTAGAAGGCTATGAGGTGGGTGACGGTTGATGAGAAAGGTGATGGTTAATTTAGAAGGGTATGAGGTGGGTGACGGTTGATGACAAAGGTGGGTGGTTAATTTAGAAGGGTATGAGGTAGGTAACGGATGACTAGAATGCTCCGTTCAAGGAGTGGCGGCTGCCGCGTGTGTGGGTACAATGCAAATGTGGTTATACTATATGGAGTGTGCCTATATACAACACATATATACACGAATCCCCCCCTCCATGTAGCGAAACCGTTTACAGATACATGGCTCTGTGTGTACCTGGAAGGCACTTAGCCCCTCAATACAAGGATGACATTCAGTCAGTGCATACACTCACACAAATAGCACGCAAATATGCACCTAGACAGTGCTCCCGATGTGGAAATACAAGCACCACACATGTGTGGGACATGTGTCTCTACTAACACCAGACCTATCAAAAAAAAACACAACTACAACTACAACTACATCCACACCCACAACCACCCACACAGAGCTGTGTAAAGAAACAGCGTATACCAACCTCGGATAACAGTAGGCTCCAGCTTCTGCTCGTCAATGAACTTCTTAAACTGCAGTGCGCGGTACGACAGATTAGCCGCACGCGACACCTGCACAGGGGTGGCCTCGTAGTAGTACAGTCCGTTGACATAGTAGTTACTGTTGATCATGATAGGCGAGCGCCCACGGAGATACACGTACTTCTCCCACCAGTCCGTCACGTAGTTGTCCGTGAGCCAGGACTTGAGCTGTAGGTATCGGTTGAGCTTAGGGCCCTCATTCTGTATTGGGGTATGTTGTATAGTACGAGGGGTGTGAGTGAGGAGTTGTGCATTTAATTTGTCTGTGTGGGGGGGGGGGGGGCGGGTGGTGTTCTTGTCATGCGCCTGTGCGTGAGTTTGTTAACAGTACACACACACACACGCACACACAAAATACACGCACAAAATACATGTACACATACACACAGAGACGATAAAGTGTGTGTGTGTACGGCTATTTGGAATGTGTGTCTAGAGTGTATTTGTGGTCTGACATTGCTAACTAGGCCGATGCATCGCAAATGCAAAATCACAAGCCAACCCCTAAAACCCCTAACCCAAAAACTCTAAAATCGGTACTATTATGTCCACTAACTGGTTGCTAAGGCACATGTCCCGGCCTGCACGACAACAGGATCAACGGCATCATCTGTTGCATAAACAGCTGTCCACCTGACACAAGACCACCGGCAAACAACTTACCTTCACAAACTCCTTCGCATCCTTGGCATGCTTCTCATACAGATCATCGGGGAACACAGGCTTGACACTCGCGAGGTATCGCTCGACTGTGCCGTTGATCGACGGTACGGGCAGACGTGGGATGGTGCGTTGGAAACTGTACAACAACGGGTTTTTGCCCATCAGTATTTTAACACCCGCACCCCAGAGCCAGGTCTTCCATGAGGGTTTGCTGGTCTCGTACATCCACCTGTGGACGGATGAGGAGAGTGGTGTGTTAGTCTGGATGTGAGTATTATAGACGTATGTAGTTAGAAGTGTATATGCGACTGTACACTCACATGTGTGTATATATGAATAGTAGCCGTAGCCAACTACAGAAGTGTCACACCCATCGCAGTGGCCAGTCATCTGGGTGTCCACACTTCCGTGTGCTACTCAGGTACACTCGCCTCATACACTCTCATGTGTACGGTATATGGTATCACAACACACTTCACATACAACACACTTCATATACAACACATTTCATTTTATATATAACACACTTCACATACAACACACTTCATATACAACACACTTCATATATATCACACTTCATATACAACACACTTCACATACAACACACTTCACATACAACACGCTTCACATACAACACATTTCATTTTATATATAACACACTTCACATACAACACACTTCATATACAACACACTTCACATACAACACACTTTTAGAATAGGCTTAAACATATTTGTTCACATAGCTCGCATGAAATGTATGCAGACTAAACCGTCCAATAAAACCTCGTATACAAGTAAAGCTATGCCAGGTTACGAGTATGCGAACGAAGGCACATCACAACCTCGTCCAAGATACTTGCAC
>NW_014040295.1:84734-95384 GCF_001186125.1 Sphaeroforma arctica JP610 | reverse complement strand
TAGTGTGTGTGTGTGTGTGTGTGTGTGTGTGTGTGTGTGTGTGTGTGTACATATATAATATATATACAATTCATACCAAGTATGCACAGATGTATATGACGTACATACATGCATACACACTCATAAGAAAAATTTATTACCCAATCCACAGTTTCGATTCCTAAATCTGAGACGAGCTTTCATTTGCCAATCAAAGAGTTCGTGATACTATACAAATTTTGCATGAAATCCTACTGCATGAAAATCTACTATAATTAGCATTCCTTATAGAATTAAATATCACAACAATACGTCTTTTTTTGCATACCTATTCTTCACCTCGTTTGTGATGCCGATCACTTGCTTGCGCATGTTGCGGGAAATCCTGAATTTGAAGTTGTAACCAAAGAATACGTGTCAGCATCGACGGGATGTGTTTGTGACAGAGAAACAATCATATCGCCAGTAAGAGTGTAGCACATACGTATTCTTGAAAGTGAATGAGTATGTGCTGTTCGCTTCGATAGTAGATTCTGATGTTCGCATGTAGCAGTGTCACAGCCTTTTCATGAAACATTCATTTTTGCATCGAAGCATACACGCCACTTGTACTGTTGACACGTACTCGTGCGGATAACCAAAACCTGTTGTTGATATTGATACACGTTTATTTATACAAAATATATTTATAAGCATACACGCACATGCATATATTATTCTATACTACGCATACACACAACGCCAAACATTGAAAATACGTATACACACACGCATACAACATCACATACGACATGGCACATATTTGAATTACATGTACACACATGCATACCTGGCAAAGAATGCGCTGTTAACCCGAACAGTGAAGTATTCGTCATCATCGTATACAAGCTTGACATGCTTGTAGGCGTCCTCTGGTACCAAGTGTGTGGATAACTTGGCTTCAGCCATGGCGTTCAATTAATACTACTCTACTAACTCTAGTAGTATCAATTCAGTCGTTTATTGTATCTCAAACGAACTGTGAAGTCCGCTCGTCCTTGTCCAAAGAATATATACAATAAAAATATCAATACAAAACATAAAACATTTCTGAGAAATTCTTTTTTCACGCCGCGGGTATAAACATATCCCGTTCACGCCACCCAAACTCCAGAGTCCCAGACTAAATATGATGTGATGGTAGACTTGTGAAGATGGGATTGGACAGCTAAATCAGGTATCAACAGATTACAGTACAGCCCGAACAGAGTCAGGGAGGCCAGTGAGGAGTCAGGAGACAGGAAATAGCCCATAACGGTCAAATGAACCAATGACAAACAAAGCACGGTTAACCGCCCAAAAGCACGTTCTCAATTAATCTCCAATCTTCTTGTCGCTTGGATTTCTCGATTGGGTTATATACTCTCTACATTTAGGGTTTTAGGCTTTCAGCACTTTACATTTTTAAATACAGCTGCTACAGGTTAGCCTTATAATTAAGCCTACAGCCCTTCGCTCTTGAAAATGTTTTTATTTAAAAACAAATGCACAAACATACACAAACACACTTACAGTATCAGTAAATACTAAATATGTATGTACTGTATTTTCACGGCCTTCTACATGAAACAGTATTAAAACAGCTGTTTTTAACTTATTTTTAATAGAAAAATCAATATGTACTGTTTTATAAATATTGCTTTTGTTAACCTGTTTACCTGGGCCCTGGGGTGTTTACCGATTGGTGTTTACACTTTACTGTGGTCTGTGAGAGTGTGCGAGTCTATGACACTACAATTGACTACTCTCTAGAGCATTCATTTTACTCGACTTTACTCCTGCAAGGTCAAATATATGAATTCTCGAGAATTCCAGATTGTGAGATCTGAGCTACAATACATAGCAACGATATACTAAGCGAGCGAAGGTTGAATGGAATCTATAAATAGAATATTTCAATTTTAGAATTTCAGGGTTTTGAAAACCTTAACCCACTCATAACTAAAACTTAGTTGTGTACTCCTCTGAGAAGGTTTATCCAGACCTCGTGTGTATTTTGATTATTTTTTACGCAATTTATTTCTCTAAACTTTCCTACTAATTTTAGTACTTTGATCAGATCATCAGTAAAGTTCACCAACAGAGAATCAGAGATGTGTATTGCGTATTTTTTTTATTACTTTTCGGATTTCAAGCGTGAACATACAGCCTATCTTCACAAGGACGTATACGTAAACACGCAAACACACACATATATACCATATTAATATACGCATTTATACATACATAAGGCATAAGCATATAGTTAGTGCATATTTATAGCAATATGGAGGAACAAGCGGAGGCTGATAGAAATGTTGAAGTGTGGAAAGTGAAGAAGTTGATTAAAAACCTTGAGAAAGCTCGTGGTAACGGAACGAGCATGATCTCACTCATCACTCCGCCCAAGGATCAGGTCAGTACTTATCTATGGATTCGCGTTCTGTAACTGTATTTATTTTTTTGATAGATAGGGAAGACGCAAAGTATACATCAAGTACAGTTGGATGAATCAACGGATATATTTATGTGTGTGTGCGTGTTTGTGCGTACACGTACACGTGTGTATGTGTATTGTTATATATATATATATATATACATTTATATATATATTATTATTATTATTATTATTATTATATTATATTATGTATTATATACTATACTACGTGTATGCATATATATGTTTGTGTGACACGTTTACGTATAATTTTAAATTCATATATGCATATATATATATGTGTGTGTGTGTGTGTTTGTTTATATGTATACACATATATTCGTATACATATGTCATATGAATGTATTTGTGTTTATATATACATATATATATATATATATATACGTGTATCCATTATATAGTGTACAATTTTAGTTGTATCTACATATTTGAATATAACTTTTGTGTGTACATATTTGTGTGGTATATTTGAAACCACGTGTGCACACGATCTGTAATTATTTAAATGATTAGACTTGTGAATATTATCTTATGGCTTTCAGCAAATACGAGTATATATATATATATATATATACAAAGAGCCATGTGCATTATGTGTGTTCTCCACAGGTATATGCATACATAATTGCGCACATATATATGTGTGTGTATGTGCGTGTGTATGTACACGTATATATATATGTATATATATATATATATATATATATATATTCATATCTATTTACATGTTTTAGAGTGTGCCATCAACTGAAACCGATTTGACGACAATCCCACGTCTTGTTGGCTCAAACTGGTGGCAACAGTAAGGGAGGCTCCGTCTCATTTTCGTCACCACTCAGCGTCCTGTTATTCTGATTTCCAGGGCGCATGGTGCGAGTTTAGGTACATGGTTTATTGATTATTTAAAGATACCTGGTGCTCGCCCTAGCATCTCATTGACATTGTGAGCTCAAAGATTAGCTGCATGGGTTGTTAACATTCACAAGTCGGGTGCGAGTTTAGGTACATGGTTTATTGATTATTTAAAGATACCTGGTGCTCGCCCTAGCATCTCATTGACATTGTGAGCTCAAAGATTAGCTGCATGGGTTGTTAACATTCACAAGTCGCTTGTCGGTGCTTGCCCAATATCATTCACACTGGGTGTGTATTCTCACGTTTGTTGCATCGATTCCTTACTGCTCTATATTAAACGCGTTTGTAAGCGCATGTATTCACACCTCAGATGCTACAGTTTAGCTGAATACAGATCTAACTTGTTTATGTCCAAATGGTGAACATGGATCGATATAGTTGCATCCACTGCGACACCTACATGACAATGCAACCATTGTGCGTTAGCGTATCACAATTAGAATGGTACAAATGCAGTAGTTTCGATGGCAGCCTATTGGAGTCGCGCTTTCAACTAGCAGTTTCCTATTGTGTGTATAGGCAATCTGCTAGCTATTGATTAAGACGCATACGCCTCTATGATTCATCCGTAAGTATGCTTACGATGTGTTTCACGAGTAAATATGTATACCGTCTGCCTCAGACAGGTGTACACAAGACTTGTATCCCTCTCCGATGGTTCAGATGCGCTGTGATACTCGCTTGGATCTTGGTGCATCTAGTCTATATATATATGTATGTATGTATATACATATTTATCTATACGTATATATATATATATATATATAACTCTGAGTTTACTTTAGCACACGCCGAATATTGTTTAATCTGTCATACGTTTGTATGTTTGCACGGATATGCGCTGAGGGACAGAAAGTCCTTCTGCTCGCGACAAATGGCCGCAATCGCTTGTGCATGAGTCATGCGTGTATGCACGTTTATCCAATGCACTTATCTCATTCACATTCAGTCAGACATCACCTATGCACTGTTACATGACTTTTTATTAATCTGTCACATATTTACCTATTGCATTAATCCGTCACCCGTGTTCTTAATACATTAATCCGCCACTTGTGTTCTTAATGCATTGCTTGTTTTCCCCTCATCAGATTGCCCGGGTATCTAAAATGTTAGCAGATGAGTACGGCACAGCATCAAATATCAAATCGCGAGTTAATCGGTTGTCTGTGCTGGGCGCTATTACATCCGTACAACAACGACTTAAGCTATATAACAAGTAAGTTGTGCGTATGTATGGACACCGAATCTTTTGTACATCATGATCTGTAATGCACTAATTTATGCGTCTGCTATGTACATTATCGTTGTGAGTGTCGTGCATAGATCTGTATGAGTTGTTCAAGTATACACCAAATGTGTTGTTTACATATACATGTACGCGTATGGTACTTCTACGACAAGAGTGCCAATAGTTTCAATGATCCATATGGATAGATCTGTGTATGCTTATGTGAATTTAAAGACTTACGTTAGGTGACTAGGATGTTACGTATATAATTCATGTGAGCGTGTTGCGTGTATGCAAATGACCAACACTATATGGCAGGTATGTTGTATTGTTGGGCACGCATATGCATTGTCTTGCTACAAGACTAGTATCTTATATATATCTTTCATGTCGGTACGTACATTATAGATCTGTGCGCCTGGTAAGACTTGAGCTATGACTGGTATACGTATATTCTTCGTATGGTCAACAGTGTGCTATGTGCCTTGATAAGAACCATCTTTGAGCGTATTTAATACGTACTACGAGTAGTCCCCTGGTGCGCGCTCGAGTATACAAGGGCAACCCATTTCACAGACATACCTAGAATAGGTTGCTGAAGAACCCAGTCATATAGGGAGTATGTCAGTCGAGCACGGTAGAATAATACTTGCGATGAATGCCACATCTGTACTATGATGACTTAGCTAACATGAATGCCACATTTATACTATGATAGCTTTAGCTACGTGGTATATTATTTGCTTGTGCGTGTTGAGTTGGTTCTGCACCTGAACATGTACCTTTTGTCAGACGTTCATTTGTTTTGTTTTGGTACGTATTTGCAAATGCGTGGGAATATATAGAACTACTATCATATGTAGCTATTTCATTTCCGAAGTTCAACCATACTCTACGTTGGCGTAGTTAGGCATATGTTGGTACGCGCAAGTGCCTAAAATTGAGTTTAAGGTTTTATCCGGCCCGTACATTGTTCTTGTGTCTTTGAGGTGAGAATACAAGTCATTCAACCAGTCTACTAACCCCACATGCGGTCATGTGTTGTTTCTGTACCTTAAACCTCCCTCGCACTTCTTATACCTCTGAGCCTGGGAGATAAATCATCCCGGTGCCTAGTTTTCATCTCTAGTCAAACCCCGGTTCAGCTTCAGTACATATGTACCGGTTAAATAAGTAGTCTCATACGACTTGTCTGTATCTGTGCGCAGAGTGCCACCCAACGGCCTTGTCCTATTCTGCGGGACTGTCATCACAGACGAGGGCAAGGAGAAGAAGCTCAACATAGACTTCGAGCCCTTCAAACCCATCAACACATCACTGTACATGTGCGACAACAAGTTCCATACAGAGGCGCTGAGTAGTTTGTTGGAGGACGACAACAAGTTCGGGTTCATCATCATGGATGGTAACGGTGCGCTGTTCGGTACACTGTGTGGTAACACGCGCGAGATTCTGCACAAGTTCTCGGTTGACCTGCCCAAGAAGCACGGTCGTGGAGGTCAGGTGAGTGAGTGAGGCTCAGTCGGGTGCGAGTGTCGTGTACTTTACAGTAGTGTGGAAGGGGGGTATGAAAGGGGTCTAAAATGGATTTTTCAAACATTTCTATGTGTGTGTAGGGTTTGTGGTGCTGTGTAGAGTACTGGACGTTGGGTGATAGTTATATCTTGCTGTATTTATGTATGTAGGGTTTGTATCATTATCACTCGCTTGCATTCGGCGATGCTCAGTGATTGTAAGCGTGCATGTGCATGCGCCCGTATCTTCAACTGTCAGGTATACGTACACATACCTCTCTATGTCACTGTATGTTGTTTTTCTATTGAACAGCGTATAATTATGCGTGTCTCTCTCTACCCTATAATCAATTCTCATTCTCCCACTACTAACCGTTATCCTCGTATCCCTCCCTATCTCTGCGTAGTCCGCCCTGCGTTTCGCGCGTTTGCGTCTAGAGAAGCGTCACAACTACGTGCGTAAAGTAGCGGAGACCTCCGTCGGTATGTTCATTTCCAATGATAAGGTCAACGTGCAAGGTTTGATTCTGGCTGGTTCCGCAGACTTCAAGACCGAGCTGAGTCAGGTGAGTGGCGGTGTGTATGTCTTATCATCTGATAGTAGGGAACATGCATGTGTCTGAGGCCATGTTAGTAGGCGGTATAATTTATATCGTATTTGCGGTTTTGTGTGTATTGTTGATGTCAGGCGGTCGCGAACCTGGAATGGGCGAAGCCGCACAATGGTTGGATTTCAGTGCTCTTGCAATACAATATGATCACTACTGGTTCTTGCTATACATAACGACCACTATTACTATGTTTCAGAATTGGGAGCCGTCTCTCTCTTTATGTATGTATCTATATATATATATGCTTTCTCTCTTTCTCTCTCATTGGCCCACTGCTCATCTCCTCGTCTGGCCCTTTCTCTGCAGAGTGACATGTTCGACAACCGTCTAGTAGCCAAGATCATAAAGATAGTCGACGTATCATACGGTGGTGAAAACGGATTCAACCAGGCCATTGACCTGTCGGCCGAGTCTCTGGCCAACGTCAAGTTCCTTCAGGAACAGAAGCTCATCGTCAGCTTCTTCGATGAGATCGCACAGGACACGGGCAAGTACTGCTTCGGTGTGGCAGACACCATCCGTGGCCTGGAGATGGGTGCGGTAGAGACCCTGATGGTGTGGGAGAACCTGGATATTAATAGAATCACGGTCAAGAACCCGGCCACGGATGAGGTCACGGTTCTGCACCTGTTACCTACACAGGAGAAGGAGCGCGAGCATTTCTTCGATACGGAAAATAACTGCGACCTGGAGATCCAGGAGACCGAGCCGCTGCTGGAGTGGTTTGCCAATAACTATAAGAACTTTGGTGCTGTGCTCGAGATTGTGACGGATAAGTAGGTTTTTGGGGGGGGTTGAGTTGATTCGCCTGGTGTTTGTGTAGTAGAATGCTGCGGGGAGTGTGACGGATGACTATTGGGGTGGAGTTGATTCGCCTGGTGTTTGTGTAGTAGAATGCTGTGGGGAGTGTGGCAGATGACTATTGGAGGCGGTTGTCTTTGTGTTAGAGGCGGTGTGGCGTATGCTACGGATACGTTTGCTTCTGATGGAGTTGTTTTGATATTGTCTTTGTGCGTTGAGAAGGTTCCGGAGATTGTGACAGTTTCGACTATGTGAAGTCGATCACCGTGTCGGGCCTATTTAGTCTGTTTGTGTTGCTTGCCTTGGCCCTGTATTACTTAGCAGTTAGGTGCTCATGTTTCCCACGGGGGTTGTTTGCTTTTGACTGTCAACAGATTCGGTTCCGTGTCGTAAACTTTGGCGGATAGATACACGCGCTCGCACACTTTGGTGTTGGGATGATGCGTATTAGTGCGTTTTTTGTGTATATTAAGTACCGATCCTCGCCACTGACTAATCTTGTAGTGCTCGGGTGTTCCATAGTATAACTGACCGGTTGCCCTCTCGTATGCACCCGTTACAGATCGCAAGAGGGCTCGCAATTTGTGAAAGGTTTCGGAGGTGTCGGCGGTATGCTGCGGTACCGCGTGGATTTCCAGGACTTCGAAGAGTTCGATGAACTGGACTATGACTACGACGACTATCTCTAGATGCAGCGGATGTATCACACGGGTATGTGCTCGCTTTATGTTTTATGTGGGGAATGCGTGTTAGTTCATGCTGTGTCTATTATAGCGTTTTGGTATGTGCAGGTATGCGGGGGCTAATTAGTATTGAAATTTGGGGTGCGAAGAGGATGGCCTGCTGGACATCCAGACACACTCGAGCCATGCATACCTATCGATAAATGAAGCCATATTGCGCACAGGTATCATAACGTATATACACACATACGGTAGTGCATAGCTCTATTAAACAGGTGTTATGTAAGCCTCTATATATCTACCTGAAAGGTATGGTAATTTGTGCATACACATAGATACGATGAGACTCACGGATCTGCACACATGTGTCTATGTCTGCTCGCTAGTGAACCGATGGGGAATTGCGCGTGTAGCTAGAAGCATGGCCGTCTCTTCATGCATGTGCACATATGCGTGAGAGGATATAAGACACGCCTATACCATTGTTGTCTATATTTGTACATGGTGGTAGTGTGCGACATCATACTAGGGCCACCACACACTCGCACAGAATCATAGCTTGTAGATAACAAGGGAAATTTTTAAGTCCTGCGTAAACTCATGCGCACCCGGAGAACTACCTACACACGCCACTTTCTCATCGCATGAGTTTATGTATGCATGCTCAATCTGCTCACCTACACCGCGTCTTTTTATTTGCCACGGATCTACGCTGTCCTGATTCGCACAACAAACAGCCCGTACAGAAGTCGAACGGTCGTGACAGCCACGCACACCCACGTGGAATGAATCGGATCCGACTTGGCGGGCGATGCACCACCTCGAGAAATAAACCCCCTCAATAGAATTTACACTCGGCATGGCTTTAATTGTTTACGGGATTTCTTTTGTGTGTGAATACATGGACTAGTGTTTATTGAATTGTATTTGCGATATACGGCGCAAAATCATCGAGAAGCTTGGGTGTTGAGCGACCGGTAGGTTTCAAATCGCTCGCGTATTTAGGTGCAGGCACGAGAGATGGCGCTGATTTAAGCGGCGATGAGACATGTTGAATTACTATGAGATGGCGCTGATTTAAGCGGCGATGAAACATGTTGAATTACTATGAGATGGCGTTGATTTAAGCGGCGATGAAACATGTTGAATGACTACTAGATGTCATTGGTAATCGAAGTCCTTAGCTATGGTGACCATCACAGATATTGTCACTCCCTGTGTTATGGAGAGATGTGGAGACTGCGTGGGTGACAACGCATTGTCGGAAGTGATGATTGGTGGGTGGGTGTGCCACTGTCAACAGAGCAATTAGAAGAGAATGAGTCCTCAGGTGAAGTCCTTTCAGCTTTACTGCATATGGAAGTCGTATCCTTGTTGTTACATACCTGAAGTGAGAATAAAGCTGGACTGATTAGTGCTCGTGTCCCAGTATTATTCTTTATAAGACAGCCTAGAAAATCTGACCAGAGACCAACGTGTTGAAATAGATACCATATATTTGTAAATAGTCACCTGATGAGTTGGAAATTATCCTATTTTAAAATAACAACAAAAACAGCCTTCTTGTTCAATTTTCAGAAGGAGCCTGATGTGCATGTCATGTAGACATAAATTTAAAATTTTACCCAAATTGGAAACAAAATAATAGTATCCCTAAAAACGAAACATCGAAACCTATACACGAGAAGAAGAAAAGAAGATATGTATTTCTTTGTATTATAAGAGTTTAGAATGCAATTGTATCAGATCTCTTGACTCTTGGCTATGAAGATATATCTATAATTTTCATGCCGTAATTGCATATCAAAATTGAAAGACACTTGTCATAGTGATAAAAACATTACAATAAAGTAAATTAAAAAATTAAAAATTAGAGGCATGTGGCCTGTGGAGGCTGTGGTCTGTGGGTGATTCCAATTTCCATACTTCTATCAAAATCTTTTTTTGTATTTAATCATGTACCCCCCGCGCGCTACCAGTAGCTCTAGTAGGGCTAGTTCGCTCCTGTCAGGTATGATGTATCCCTGGTTTTACGCACCAAATATGGTGTATAATTACTCCCGAATTATAGGAAATCTGTGTGTATCAATTGATACGGCCACATGTGCCTCATAGGAAAGTCAGTATCCTGAGACCTGCTAAGAAATACCCTTGAAATATGTACGCCAGATAAAGTGTTATAATCATATCCTTCTGGCTCTGGATGCTATACAAGATGGACGACTTTTCTCTCGACACGTACCAATCCGATAACGGACCAAGAGTTACACGAATAGTCCTGACAGGAGGGTGAGTAAGTAGTGCAAGTATATATATACATGCATGCACAATTATACATGCTTGTGTACTTGTGTATGTGCCTTTGTATGTATATATATATATATATATATATATATATATATGTGTGTGTGTGTGTGTGTGTGTGTGTGTGTGTGTTGTT
>NW_014040295.1:61779-68848 GCF_001186125.1 Sphaeroforma arctica JP610 | reverse complement strand
ATATATATATAGATTTGAACATTTAATTTCTATTAATTTGAGTATATAGGTGTGCTAATAAATACATATGTATTTATATACATTTGCATGAGCCAAATATTTGTTAATGCAGGTATATTGTGCAAAATAGCGAGCTAGAGCTTTAAGTTATATTTTTTAATATTACCATCAAGTAGCGATTCTCACAATAATAATAAAAACTACATAGTATACGTGCTTTATATAAAATAGACAGGTAGACAATAGTCATTTAAGAACTGAATTGGTGTATTCGAATTTAGCTCTGCTATAAGTAAAATGCTAAAGCATATTGAAATTAGTCGTGCACACATACGAACGACAAACACTTTTCCATGTGAAGTAGAACGATCCTTACCATATCGCGCTGTGAGCGCGGGGCACCTTTCTTGTGATCCAAGTATCGCATCCAGGCTTTCACTGAATATGTATTCCGTAACAAATCCTCCTCAAATGGTATGTCGAGATCGTCCACAACAAAACCTGGGAATTCCTCCATCATGCTGGCGCTGCTTTTGGATGCTGGAACCGGCATTGTGCTGTATAGTGTTGTTTTACCAGATATTGCTCTGTACATTACTGTGCCGATTAAACTATCGCCCTTTCTGTCTATATATTGTATAGTCGAGCTAGCGTGAATAGTTTAGAGATCGTTTAAGTTGGACGATAACCATCTCTAAAATGTTGAAAAACACCGTTTAAATTTATTTATATGCATGCACAGGCTTCCCAGAGAGCAGGACAGATCGTTCCTTTCAACTTTGTAAATAAATATCCACACGCCAAAACTTCACGGTTTCATTCCAAGAAAATAATCCAAAAACCTTTTTGGTACCGAACTATCCCAACTGGTAAAATCGACATGAATAATTTTTTTTTGGCGCGCACGCGGCAATGTAAGCAAATGGGGCACGCGGACCGAATTTAACTGTCCCTCACCACAGTAACGTTTGCCTTCCCTTGGATTGAACTTTACCAAGGGAAGCTCCCTGCAAGCATGTGAAGTTTATCGTGAAGATCAAGCTTCCATCACGAGCATATGCTTCTGACACTCATATTGTAAACGATTTTAATTTGCATCTTAATTCTCTGCCTTCATACTGATCCGGATTGCTACAGTTTGTATTTCTATTTGGATACATTCATGTTCGGCATTCGTTGTATCAGTATGTCACATATATGTTCCTGTAAAAAATCTACTGTTCAAAATATCGTAAACATTTGTAGTATTTAGCGGCAACATCTTGAGGAAGATTATAGCTAGCATTTATGTCATATTTGTTTTAGGAGTACACCATTAATCATGCATGAGAGTCTAAGATTTATTTCCTCGGTTTATCGAGAGGTACTGACTAAAGCCTGTTTTAAATTAACGGTTATAATTCAATGCGGATACGGAAGTGCTACTTGCATGCAAGACATCATAATATCGGAGTTCGTCCCGTCGATATTAATCCAACAATTATTTCCCTGTTTTATATACATACGGTTTGATTGCGTTCTGGTTCAGACTACGGACATATCTGAGTGTGTAGCTTTAGAGGTGATGAATCTTTCTGACTATTTATTTTGGGGGGCGGGGAGGGGCGGGATAATGGAACACGACTACACCTGAGTGTAGCGCTACTAAAATATTTGTTGTACAGCATTACTGTTGTCAGTTTGTATCCCTGTGCGAGAAACAGATTTTGCACCTTGTTCGTTTAGTGACTGCTGTGCTTAGTTTGTTTCGTTTCTATACTATTCTGCTGCTGTCTGAAATGATATTGATTTTCGAAAGTTAGATCTACTGGTGCGGAATCATCTGTGTTAACAATGCTTAGATTTTGGTTTTAGCTAAGACCCTTAGTCGTAAGACATTCTTGTATTTATTTTTTAAAACCCCCTATGTTGAAAATTGTTTAATATAAAAACGAAATAGGTGTAGCAAATCGGTTTGCTAAATTGTCATTTGCATTTGCTTTCAATTCGAGTGATTTGGCTAGAGAAAGAACACCTGTTTTTGGTTGTATATGGTCGGAAATACCTTCAAACAACAACCTTAAACCGTTAAGCAACTAAGTGTAAATAACTTTAGTTGCTTGTGTGAACAAATGTGCCTGAGGCGGATAACTCTAAAACCCGGATGCGATATTTCAGATTTCGTCAGCTACCGTTAATTTGGGGAATTGACCGATCATAAAATGGATTAAAATACCAAAACAATAGATACGGGTAATTTCAGAAACCCATCACAAGAGAAAATCTCGTCTCAACTAGAAACATGATTAATAAATATAGCAGGCACTCGTGCAAAATCAATTGCCTAGGGCCTGTTACATGATAAGATGAAGGAATCCCTAGCTGTTGTACATAACCCAGTTCCGGAAGGTACAGTCCGCCAAAGAAGAACTTTACGTTGTCACGTAAATATGAAATTTTACGGAGGCTCAGTACCCGTAATCCTGTAACATATTGTATAGATTAACGACAGCGAAGGACATTTGGGGTTGCTGATGCAAGTGCAACAAAGCTGTGGACATCACTCGTCTACCTACTGTGCACATTCGCGGACTTTGTAAATTTCAGGTAAAGAATACAACAAAGATGTCTGCCCCGACTGTAAAGATACTGACCAGATTACCACAAAAAAATGATAGTTGTTGTACTACAGAGACGAAAGCGCACGAAAACCGACAACAATGAAATCCCTAACATTCAGTGGAAGTCTTGACGATACCTATTTGTAATTCGCCAGCTAGATCATCTACCAGTGAGGAGCGGACGATCCTAAAAACAATGACACAACAGTGCGGCCTATAGACACCTGACGGAGAACTCAAGTACACATAAGAAGTTGATTTTCAAATCCCCTGGCGGACTATATGAAAAATAGCATCTAGACTTAGTGGCTGCGTACAAACAAATTGTTTATTATGTCGCCATCGAAACATCCGTGCTTACGACATGTTAAAAAAATCATTCAGTTCCCGCCGCAATGTTTTGCGTGAGATGAGGGACAGATAACGCCAACTCTATTCCGTGGCGACAAGTTGTAATGCCATCGTGAATCCCCTGGATTTCTTAACGATGAACAAGCAGTGAACTGCAAGGTCGCGGAACCTACAAACGCCTCGGTAGAGATGAACCTATAACTGTGTTCCCCCGCGCAAAACATTGTGATGAGCACCTAAATGATGTACGTTGTTTGTTGCAGGGTCTGTCTAATTTGAATTTCTAGTAAGGCCACGGAAACAACTCAGCGACATCGGACAAACATGAACCAAAGGAGTGACCACCTGATTCCACCAGGGAAACTATTATTTGGATAACCCAACGAAAGTACAATTACATGCATTCGATGTTTCGAAGCTAACTTTAAATCACTTGCATAGAGATCACAGGCCCTCACAGAGCAGTAAAAAAAGGAAGCGGCTCTCAAGGAATACAAGATTTTACCTATAAAATATGTCATTTAAAAGAGCAACAGCTATTAATGTATACGCACAGACGCAAGACTTTGGACGACAATGTATACACACATATGGGTGTTGGCGTCCATGAGGTTGAAACTGAACTATGGTACACATGACTCGATAAAAATGGAGGTGCGCAACTACAATAATCCACTACAGGTTCACCGCAACCATGGCATGCTTAATCCCATATATCAAGCAACAGGCGCGGCCTACTATTGTGACACACTTTGTATTTGTAAGAGAAATTACTCATCAGTGAATATGCGCGAGGTCTTCCGTGTGAGCATTGATAACGCGAAAGCAACCCGGCGTGGTAATCTAGCTTGACCAGTGCATGCGGATTCTTGTCAACTCACAGGCACGCTCACACTTGAACGGTCATGATACGCCGTTCAGTCATTACTCAGGCGTCGACAGATAATGCTTAGATATCCATTCAATCATCAGCAAGGGACAAATATGTTTATTCAGCGAACAAGTCTTTGCGTAGTCTTCGTTTGGCCATAACACAATTACCTTTTATACATCACGGCGATGCTACAGAAGGTACTTTACTTTTAATCGTGTAAATTTACCAGAGAATATCGTCATTATACTAGGCATAGACATTGTGGGCCATCTGGGGTTAGGTCATACGGTCTAGAATCATAGATGAACTTTGCGGATGGCCCAGATTTGCAAAAGACTGATGATATCCATCACCGATTGCAGAAATACATACCTAAGCGCTAACGATATAATACTGGAAGCAGCGCAATAGACACTGGCATACAGTAAGATGTCACTCCTGAAAATGAGCGATAAACTACTGGACCTACAACGACAAACACAAAACTTTGTATCGGACAAGTGCAACCCGCATGTTCAGAAGCGGGAACATTGACTTGGTGATTAATCGCCAAACTTTGACTTCGACAGTGAATCTCACATTGTTGGCTGTACCAAATGCGCTCATATCTGAAGATGAATATACCTTCCCCAATGTCAACGAGGTTATCGTCAACTTAAACGAAAAGCGATCTTACACCACACTAGAATTGTCCACGGCATATCATCGGCAATCGGCTACCGGTACACATCGACGCCCAGTACATGTTCCCCTTCACGTGGGATAGCCAACATTTCTCAAATACATCGGTACCATTTGGGTCAACAACACTCACATCATAATTCCAGCGCATAACCAGTGATCTGATGTCGGGTCTTGATACGCAATGTCAAAATGTCGACGATTTGATAATTACATCTGACGACTACAAGGAGCATATAGCTACGGTACAGAAAGTCATTCGACACTTGACAGAGACCAACTTCAAAGTAAACCACTATGCGGTGAACAAAGTCATAGTCCTCGACAAGGTTTCGGCCAGAGGTATCGATGTGAAGCATGAGAAACGACAACATTTGATTAACTAGCCATCACCACGATTTCAAAGAGATAGCGCGCCCGATTCAGGTCTCGCCAGCTTTTTGCAAAAACACATACCAAACTTCGCGCATAAGATTGATTCCAGCTGGCCAAAGAACCCGACCGGAGGTTGATTGATGGAAACTGGAACATCAGTTGGCATGTGTTAAGATGAAGGAAGCGATTGTGTCTGTTGTTCGAATCAATTTCCGGAAAACGGAGTGCCCTCAGAGTTGGAAATTCTTAGATGATTAACGTCAAGAATATAACATTGGTGCAAACTATCACAGATTTATATTTGTCGTACTCAGACATCAATTCAGACATTAACTCATCCACAGCCATAACGTTGGCTCACATTTCACTTTCACTCAGAGTGACGTGTACCGCACCAGCAAAGCCGATACTGACCTCCAGACTGATCTGGAGAATTACAAACGTCATAACACGGAATTAGGCACTGAACTTAAATCACTCATCGCGAAGCATGAAACGTTGAAGGTCGACCACAAACAGATCTCGTATCGCCTGATCAAGGCTCAATCTCGACAAAGTTCGGACAGAATTTCAGGAAGCGTATGTCCAAATTATATCCTTGAAACATACACCTGCCAAACCTACATCCTTTTGTTTATTTGTCGACGACACACGGATCCAAGCCCCCCAACCGGTTCCGCTCCAGCCCTTTTTAGACGACATTGATGCTTGGGGACGCAAATCTGGACTCAAACAGGGTGTCATCAAACCCCGAGTACGATCTACCAACTTGCGACACGCGGCGCCAACCCTCCGTATAAATGGTGAGCTTATCACGCCGACGCTTGCAGATGCCCCTTGGAACACATGTCACCTACCCCTGAAGATGGCTCCCACACATGTCAAGCCTAAACTCTCCAAAATACCTGGGTTTCCCACTCTCCCACGGAATACCAGGGATAAATCTCGCCAGACATATGGAATCCCTGGTTACAGCATTGTCTCTGGGTATCGCCTCCTTCCGCGCTTATGGTTTTCATGGCTTCAGCTGGCGACACCCCCGCAACAGGCTGGTGTTGTTCAAAATATTCATCTTATCCACGGCTACATATGGCCTGAACATTATTGCCTGGGCTCCACCTATATGGAAGGATGCGCTGGACCCCTTGTTTGAGTGCTATAACTCAGCACTCATTCGAGCAGCAGCCATCATCACAGGCACCAAATACCCTAGGTTTCCCAAACATCAAACCAACTTACTCCATTTTTGTGGCCTGCTCTCCACGCGAGCATTCGCGGACTACCTCGGAGGTTGCCTGGGACTGCAACTCGACTCCATGGCCAGCACAACCCCACTCACCCCTCTGACGCAACCCGCCTGGGCCCACGACAAACCCTCACTGCGCTTCCCGTACAGTATCTATGCCCACTTGAAGACTGTATACAAAACCACGGACGGGCGTACACCAGACCATGTAGCCCTCCGCCGACGATGTGACGACATTAGAAAGAATTCAACGAAACGCTGGTCCAACAAGGAGATCGCGGCAATGGCCCGGCGTCAATACTACTACCAATTGGTCATGGGCAAACCGCCAACCTCAGATCGGGACAAAGCCAGACACGACAGCTTCAACCGCTGCTTCGAGCCTACACCAATCCGGCTCTGTGCTATGATTGTAACAAATACGTACATGTCCACATTGCTCGACTACCGCACTGACGACTGTCTCTGCCCCGTCTGCCCTGGTGGCCAAAAAATCACCACCAGCCACTTTGCCTGCATCCAGCAGCTGATCCAATGCATCCTGGTAGGCCCAAAACTGCCTCTCATTGGCCCTGATCTCCTCCAGCAACTACAGGAGCGCCACGACTTCCATGGTATCTGGACCCTCCACGAACACCTTGGATCTTTTCTCCAGGACATATCAACAGATGTTTCCTATACCCCGGCTAATCACGCTGTTGAAGTACTACTTCCAAATTTCGGTCCAAACCAATTCATCGCGCCTGTTGGTTCCGCCTATGATACTTCCAATACAGGCAAACCAGCACATGCCGAGTGCATCCGTGGTCTGGTGCGGCATCGGTTTACCCCCAACCTCGCTCCTCGATCGAATTAAGACGGATAAACTGGTCCTACTTGGCATTTCGTACTCTGCACTAACCCATTCCACAGCACTACACGATAAAGACCCGATCCGAATCA
>NW_014040295.1:51868-61759 GCF_001186125.1 Sphaeroforma arctica JP610 | reverse complement strand
TAAATAATATTATCCCTACCCTGCCTAGTTGAATCACTACTTCTAAACCAGTCATCCATCTCTCCGACTGTCCAAAGTATTAAAATTGGTTAAGCTAACCAAACTGGAAGGTTGGTCAAATTTTGGGAACTGGATCATGAGTCTCAAAATAAAGCTTACACATTACAGAGCTTCACTCGGACTGGGAATAAACAGGTGGTATAGACACCGTCGCCGACGTCAAGCATAGTGATACATTCCATTGCAGCAGATCTCATTAACACAGTCTACAACCACCACTGTTCCAACTCCCATCCTAAATTCTTTAATTAGATATGTACGACGAACAATACTGGCAACCATGGTCGGTTCTGGGATCGCTTAACATCCGTTACGTTTACCGCATATACTGAGAAGACAATGGAAACACTGAAGGAGGTCTGCCAATACCTCTTGGATGTTGGTGAGCGAATTCCAGGTAAGTACTTGACTTGCGCTTTCGATCCCAAATCTTCGACGTAGACACGAATCAACCAGACATCAACAAAGTCTACCGTCTCACCCTCAAATTCGAGGGTAACCACCAGACTTCCCCTCGTTCCAGTCCATTCGGCATTAATAGTTTTTAAAGCTATGCACAGCCCCAACCCTCGCGAACGCAAGTGTCCCTTATGTGACAAAATTGGGGAGGGCATCTTCGGTTGTCCTACCTCAAATATGCACAGTCGAACGCAATGTCCTCAAATGTACTGCGAGTCACTGTGGTGGCCACAACGCTACTGCCATAACACACCCAATACACCCACAGTACAATACTCTACAGCACCACATAACATGCCTGAATGCCTTTATAGAATAGAATGAATATGCTCAACTATAACCCACAAAGGCCGTAGCCCCACCGCTCTTTACCGCCTAATATATGCTCTTCCATCGCCAGTACCACTAACCTCGAAATCTACAGCAGTACAATACTCTACAGCACCGCATGACATGCCTGGATGTCATTATAGAATAAGTATACTCAACAATAACCCACAAGGGCCCGCAGCCCCACCGCACTTTACCGCCTCATATATGATCTTCCACCACCGGTATCACTAACATCGAAACTGGCCGCTTCATCGACGATTTTCCGGATGAAAATATAATTATACTCAGTCAACGAGGAACACTGCCTGGACTTTGTTTCTGTTCTCATTATGCCCACCGCCACACAAAATTTACTCGTCGTACACATCCTTCAACGTCTTGGTTACGGTGTATATTTTCCACCAGAATAAGATACTAAGGTCACAACTGAATGTCGTATCCTTCGGGATAACACATTACTCCACCGCATACCCATAGAAAATCCCAATACTACACACAAGTCAACTCACCACCGATACAGCCGTTGATTGGTACAGTCGCCTGGGCCACAACAACACGAGTACAAATACTTTCACTCATATTAACATAACACCAATGTCGCCTCCAAAACCTTCCTATGACGAGTGGAAACTTAATCCTACGCTCTTCACGAAACACGTTACTGACGTTTCGACGCGGTTGATATCGACTTATGTGAACAACACCCAGGTTGCTACTTTTTGCGGTTTATCAGACGACGAACCACTCACTGGTACATTTTAACAATCATGGAATAAATCCGACACACTTATATCGTAATATTCCTATCGGAAGAAACCGTAGCGTGGAACGTTTTCCAACGCTGACAGGGAGAATGGCGTGATGACTATGGTCCCCCAACTATAAGCAGACATTACTACAACTAAACTCTCATGTCGAGGTTATCCGCACTACTACAGATATCTTCTTAGAAAACGGTAGCGACGTCACTGGCCCACCCAAGTGACGATATAAATGTATCGCCCGCGTGGGTAGCATTCAACGCGCCGTGCCCCCAACAGCCGGACTCTCAGCTGTTGAAGCGGACACTATTGTTCATCCCAAAGCACTCGCGTTTGTACGTTTTGCACGTGGTAAAACGAGACGCAGATCGGTTTCAAATACAACGAAGGATGACGATACTCTTACACCAGTCGGCACAGGGTTTCACGTCGACCTCCATACAGGCTTGCAACCCACCTCTATCGGATGTACATGCAACATGAGTTCATTGATGCCAATAGTGACATGCCTTTCGTTTATCCTCTCAAACATGACGATTGTGCAAGTGAGACACTTGACTTATTCTATACAGATATTGTCAGAAAAGACTACCTCGCCATCCTGCGGGAGCTTAAATGTGATCGCGGTGGGTGGATATGGGGGGGGGGGGGGGGGGGGGGCAGTGAGGTTGAATTACCAGTAGCAATATACAACAACACATACAGGTCCTCTACGTCCATACGAACACTTCGACGCTACTTGGCTTGGCTTGGTTGAATGCGCCAATGACGCTATACATAGTCTCGTCGTGTTGAGCTGTATGAAACAAACATACATGCCAGACTGACTGCATGTGGGCTGAGGAACTCCCATTTTTCACCCTCACTAACCCCATACAACACAGCAAACGCAATAAGAATAACCAATCGTCCTGGGAGGTATGTTTTAAGCTTACCACACACATCAAGAACATGTATGTCATTAACTAAACAAGGGACGACAAAGTAGACGACCGTGCCAACGTCAGTGTCTACTTGGGCCATGACCGACAGTCAAAGTATTATGACGAATATCGCATCCTTAACCTGAAAAGTTGTAGCAGGTAGGGATCAGATTATCGAAAAGCCATTTCAAATTGCGAAACCTCAGAATCATTAAATTATTGAGTTTTGAATTAGGACTCAAATATTCCTGATGTTAGAGTCATCAGAAATATTAGCGGTGGAACCGGTAGGCTATACCGAAATTCTGCGTGTGAAAGAAACACCCAAGTAGAAACCTGAGTGAATTATAAAACACAAATAAATACTCAGTTCGGTTCTCTCAGACTAAGGACACTTTCTCCTAACTGAGATAACCGTACTTCAGAAAAGGTCTATAGATCCTTTAGTCATACCTTTCAGCTACTCTCTATACTCTACAAAGTGGCAGTGTGTGCCATTCATGTGATCTTAAGTTCAATTATCACCTCTTTCCTCCCATGGTGCATGGTCGGACATACATCAGTCCAGTTTTTACAATACCTCTCACGGATGTTCGTACCATATGCGAGATCACTCTATCACAACACCCACCTACTCTGCCTCAACATGCACCTTCTCCGTCGGTCCCACCTAGTATAACGTCCGTAGCCGCAAATCGCACGCCACCCCGCCTCTCGCGCATTGCGTGGTCTGCTACTCTCTCCATGTAAGAATACCGGTACTTTGACGAAACCACCAATTTCTGGCATTATGCGAATGACCAGGCAGTGCGCTCGTCAAATGCAGGCATATCATGCGTCTAACCAATATGGACAGCCAACACACACATAGTCACATCTTTCTTCCAGAGAAGCCTACCGCTGGTCCCTCTCCATCCCCGGTCCACAATATCCTCATCAATAAGTTGTCTAGTCTTCCAGGGAACCATGATAATACATACACTCTTGTCCGTCCCGCTCACCTTCCAGGTGAAGGTAAATAATTCCGACACACAACCCACACAATGATCATTCCAAGGAAATCCACCCATACAGTCACACCGACACCTGCTCATTTTGCTCCTATCAGACTATCTTCTTGAACGGGGGAGCCCGACACTACCTCCCAGCATATATACAGTTGTTCATGATGACCACCGTCTTCTCCAACCACATGACAAATCACAAAGAAATCAACCTCCGTCAAAAATACAGTCGGGCACTGGAGAGCTCTACACGCGCGCAGCGACAAAATTATGCCGAAAAGCAATATCGGCGGTACGCATTACAACACGCACGAGATAGCACTCACAAGGCACTATCAGCACTCGCTATTTCACCGACACTCATGACAGTCCACTACGGTCACCTTCAACAAACAGAAAACTCTCTTAACGACACAGTATATCATGTCTACAATGCATGCCTTCAGGTCCAAGATCATTCCCTTACCTCAAAAAAATCCGCGTGGCGTGCATCTATTCAGCGAGAGCTGGATAGTCTCGACAAAGCCGGTACTTACTACCAGATCACACTGATGAAGTCCTGGACAATACTTTCACCGTATTTAGTAAATGAACATTTAAGGTGAAACTCATCGAACTGTGGCGTGCATCTATTCCGTGAGAGCTGGATAGTCTCGGCAAAGCTGGTACTTACAACTTACTTCACACTGATTAAGTCCTGGACAATGTTTTCACCATATCTAGTAAATGGGTATTCAAGGTGAAACTAACTGATGGCATCGTGGACAAATACAAGTCGCACCTCTGCGCGAGGGGGTTATTCGTTTACGATCAGATGTAAGATCCAAATACACACTTGCAATCTCATACCTTGTCACAGGCCTATCCTCGCCACAGATATCAATAGGGCTGTATTCGTATTCGTCACTCTGTTCCGGAATTTCAATCGTATGTACGGTTTACACATACACTGGTTGCCCGAGGAGCTTTCTTTTCGCGTGCAGACACTCTTACGCATGACGAAAAATTGAATTTGGCTTAAAATTATTGTATTCAAATACATGATATATTGTAGGACGTTCTATAGACTCCTGACTGTGGTAAGTGAGCCAATCACAGAAGGCTTTTGCACTTATACTCGTAGACTTGCGATAGTCAGTCTTTTCTAACAACACAGCATATTCGAATCCATATGCTAATGCAGCATACAAAACCTCCACTGTATTGGGCTTGATCTTTTTGCTAACACCGTCAGTACATTTACTTGCCTCCAAAACTGCGTTGGATATTATCATTTTTACATGACCTTCTGTAAAATACGTTAGCAATTCCTTGTCGCCACTTTGTGTCTACTATCAAACTACTCTGTGTCGTATGATACAATATAACTAGTTTTAGTTTGTAGCTGCAACGATAGAAGCTGTTGCTCTGCTTCCATATACGACACGATAAACTCTATAACTTTGTTCCGACAAAGGAAGCCCACGCTTAAATACATATTGGTAGTGAAGGTCGTGCACATAAAGTAGTGGAAGGTTATTGCGTGTGTGCGTTGGGAATGGGCGTAAGTGCGTACACGTTTGCGTGTGTGCGTTGGGAATGGGTGGTAAGTGCGTACACGTTGCTGCACTTGTATGGTCGATGACTCAACAATCAGCTAATGCACGTTTGCGTGTGTGCGTTGGGGTCGGTAAGTGCGTACACGTTGCTGCACTTGTATGGTCGATGACTCATCAATCAGTTAGTGCACGTTTGCGCAGAGAGCGTAAAGATCGTGAGCTTTAACTATTATCAGATGAAGAAAACCTGTGCACGAGTAAACCGCAGAAATGGAACGTCCCTTCAGGCAATCGGAACGAGGATACTGAGAATCCACTTGCAACATTCATCATTGAAAAACCCATGACAGTGGCGAGAAATCAAGATGAATTGGTGGCAGCAGTGTATGGCACCACAAACACTGACACGACTTGCAACAAAATGCGCCGTGAGGGTCTTGCACCAAAGGATACTTCACGAACTGTGATGTGTGATCTAACTATTGTTTGGACCGAGTTGCAGCCGTTCCAATGGAATTTACACCGTGCTCACTTGAGTTTATTCGACGATATTGCCGAGAAATATCACCATCATGATAATTGAGTCGCGAATAAATAAAACTGGTATTTATAGGAATATCACAATAAATATTACTATAAGAAATAAAAGAATTGTTTCGTAGCTTTTATTGAGATTTTATCTATACACATCATGTTATTATGACTAACTTCAGATCTCTCGCTTGATTATGGGTGAGATTATATCAGTAAGATAGAAACAATCTGCGGCAATGCAAAAAAAAACATATCTACAAGTTTAACCTCGTCTGCGAGCATTTTGAAAATCCTAGCATTTCAATTTATTCGCACAATATGGATCCGCGAGGATGCGATTTTTTTAGCTTTTATATTCTCGTCCGTTGTGAATTGTCCATCTTTTTTTAGCATTGGAGGCAAGTTATATTCAATTCCATCAGGTAGTAATTCGTCAATATGGAAGCCTTTGTCTCCCATACAGCTACATCCTCGACAAAGCTTGTCCAACAGATCTTTTTTCACAAAGTATGGATATCCTCTTGTCACTATTTTTTTTCCCGGATATAGGGGTGATGCATAGAGGCAGAAAGTTTAACCTCGTCTGCGAGCATTTTGAAAATCTTAGCTCTTCAATTTACTCGAGGATGCGATTTTCTTAGTTTCTAAATTCTCATCAACTGCTTTGGTTTGAGCTCTCAGCTAGGTCGAGAGTTCCACAAGGGTGACGACGCTAGTGTCTGGGCCTTATGGCTCTAAGACTTCTGTCGGTCGCTTACTTCTTCTAAGGCACCTGTATTTCGTCTTTGATCATGGTTTGTTGAATTATTTTGAGCTCGACATTCTTTCTTCTTTGCTCATTTTTGGACGCAAAACAATTTATGTACTCAGCACTTGTCATCGGTATAGCTTCATCCTTCGGGAGTGTGTAAAGCTTCTTACCCTTGCGAATATATTTTGGATCTATGTGCCTCCTACGGCTTTTGTGACATTTAAGTATTTCCCTGTACACTGGTTCGCCTGGTTTCATACGACCCAATCGTTCATCCAGAACATAAAACGCGATATAGGTTGAAACGGGTGTACGGTGTCCTTGGATTGTTGTGGGTGATTTCGTCTGAACAATACTCTGCAGCACATCTGCCCATCGTGTCCAATTTTTTTCAAGAGTCTGCTGATGCTTGTATCTTACACTCTATACTGGCAAGAAAGCAACTGCATAATTATATAGTTGTGTGCCATATGCGTAAAATCAATTACCCATATGAACACTTGAAGCGACCTTGTCCCCACTTTCAATTGGGGGGGGGGGGGGGGGGGGTTTGTTTGAAAAGTGGTACTTTTATAATGTATATCGCACCTACGTTACAGAATTTACCAAGGACCAGATCATACGTTGATGACGATGAATGTGCAGGTATCGAGTTTGATGAACTGCTGAATAGTGTTGACAATGCCTTTACAGCTATGGGTGCGTTAGGCATCATGTTAAAAGGTAGCAAGATACATATTGGACAAATGCAAGCAGAGATACTTGATACTTGGATTTTCCTTTTCTGAAGAAGGGAAGTTTATGACAGAGGATAGAGTGGAACGCATAAAACAATGGCCGCGTTCCATAGATACAAAACAACTAAGACAGTTTCTAAGGCTATGCAATTCTGGTTACAAATCCATACCACAGTATGCCTTAATTACATTCCCTCTATATCATGAACTAGGTGGGAAGAGAAATCATAGAAATAAGTTAGTGGTTAGGAGTTTAAAATGATATTCCAAGATGACTAATATAGCCTTTCCGGGTAAAGATGGACGCCTGCAATGTAAGTGAAGGCTATGTACTTACGCAAATTAAGAACAGATAATGTGAAGTTGGAGAGAACAGTTGCCTATTTCTCCAGAGCATTTAAGAAGGATGAGATAGCCTGGCATATCTCCGAAAAAGAAGACCATGCAATTCTTTGGAATTGAACAAAATGTGTCATAGATATATATACATGGTAGACCATTCGAGGTATGATGGACTGTCTATAAACCCAACGTGGGTATGCAGCGTAGCAAGATGGCGAATAAACGGTTGCTTCGGTGGTCATGTGATCTGCAAGAATATTGTATGACTATCAAATCCGGTGAGTCTCATACCCAAGCTGATGCAGTGTCCGTACTAGCCTACATTCAGGATAAACAAGAAGCTCGAGGTGTTTACAGCGCGAATATATCTTCACTTATACCCAAATGTGCGACGGTGCACTACACAATGTGCATGTAATATCGCACGCGGGGCCACAGCTTGAAGCTTTGAAGTGAATTCAGACTGAAGATGATGAAATATTACAGATACTGAAATTTCTAGATGCAAACACGGCAAGCGAAACTGCATCTCTGAACGATTTATTTGACAAAGTAGGTCTTACACGCAAAGAAATAAGACCTCCGTGCACGAGCAATAGTTTGCTATGTCGATACAGACGGTTTATTAAGGCATAACGGCGTAGAGCCACGGCAATTTTACTGTCCTAAATCGTTACGTAACGAATATTTGCTTGCTGCTCATGATATTCCTACGACAAGACATCACGATGTCCACAGCACGTATTACCGTCTATCTAGACTATGCTACTGGCCTAATATGATGGCCGACATACAAAAACATGTGAAATCTTGTATCTCTTGCCAGCGACAGTCAAGCGACGAATCATCTACACGAGACTCCATTATTTGATATGGAGAAGCCCATACTTTTCGAAAAAGTCACTGTTGATGTGCAAGGCCCTTTTCCCTTATATTCCAGAGAAATTCTGAATGGGGACGAAGGTTACAAAAGATGGTTCAAGCTAATAGCTCACTTATGTTTCCTTTTATTCAAACTCTCGAACTCGGAAATAAGTTCAGAGTTGAAGTTTTATGAATATATTTTTAATACACACGTATGTAATAGAACACAATCCAAAAGGTACCAATCTGTGGCCATACCTTGGGGATATCATCGATTACTCCGCTTCGCACATATGCTTTAATGCTTGGCAACGTGTTCATTCAGCCACTCTCTATTTATTTCGCCAGGCGCTGGTGCACCCCTCATATCATATACACTGGGCAATTCAGCGGTGAATTCACCGTATCGAGCAATGACAGCAGGATCAGTGACACTCGGGTGATATGATACGAGGTGATCCTCGACGACCTGGATTAAAAGTACGGCCGGCCAGAAGTAGAACGATAGAGTATAGGTGACATAGATTACTGCACATCCGACGTGGTCGTGTTAGGTATTTGATAGACATATGTTGAATGACTAAGAGAAACCATTGTGAATTCTAGCGCTATATACTTAGACTAGCTGTAAAAGGCTTCAAATAGATATATGGTTGTGGGAGACTTCGGAGAAGATATAATTTATGCTTGCTAGAAATCTGATATAGAAATAATTGGTTTCCGACAGACTTCCATGGGGTGAAGTGTATCGATCCTGTGTGTTTTAGTGTGACTCTCAAACTGTTTCAGGGTTAAGTACATCATAGTCACTACTACTATAAACACCAGAAGATCTCTCACCAGTTGTTAAATCTCCTTCCATCAACTCTAGCTTTTGGAGAGCTGTTAATAGTCCTGTAAGTAAAATTGGAAAATACATCCCTCGAATTCTAATAGCCCAAAAGTCTTGAGTGTAAGTATACTCTTTGTTTTATTACTCCACGAGTGTATTCCAGCCGTATTTGGCATTCGGAAGAACATTGAGGGTAGCCCGTAGATTCACACAAAATAATTAAGGATTGCCAGTGAGTGCTTGCTATACTTGTAGTGCAGTATCTATGTTTCACATAGGGTGCGCTGAGTGCAAAGAGGCTCCCCATGCACATATCGGGCCGCCTATACTGGCATGGAAGATTAACATAGTCTAAACCAGGTAGTAGAAAGATATATATTCTATCCAGTTGACCTTTTTTCTTCAATTTATTGGCATCGGCAAGACGGCAAAGAACCGTTTCGAATGGAAACTCGTCATTAAACATATATGATCATCTCTTATATTGCAGTCGCTCAAGTGGCTCAGATCCGGAAGGGCCACTGCACGGCAATGTGGCACGACGAACAGACAGGTCGATCAGGGAATCAAGGGTTTAGGTTGTAAAACTTAGAGTTTAGGATTCAGAGTCTGCCATTGGCAATCTCATGCAGACGATCCACACGGTGTCATTATATATATATATTACTGATGAAATGAAATGCAGATGCTAAGCGGTGATTAATGCACGATCCACCATGTGTGTAGTGATGGGTTATCATGAGACCAACAGTT
>NW_014040295.1:39075-48867 GCF_001186125.1 Sphaeroforma arctica JP610 | reverse complement strand
TATATATATATATATATGTATCAATATATATATATAAACATATATATATATATACATATATATATATACAAATATATATTATATACTTCTGCACACAAGCACATAAACATGTATAATTCTACAGAAATATACACACATTTTCATACACAATATATTAATGATTGATCAATAAACACATACATTTTACGCCGGTGTATTTTTCTGTTTTTCACAACATTTGCTTTTTTTTTCAACCGCATCGAACGGTGGTTCATCGTATCTCGGTTAATACCTCATAGCCAAGAGCATTTGGGTCCGTTCTAAGGCATTGGTGTTTATATATATTTTCTATGAGATATTTCTCATGTTCATGTGCCTTGTATTCTTGCACTTGCACAAATGAGGATTTATCATTCTTGAATGACACGCCTGCACAGTCTTGCGAGAGATCACGCCACGATCCCTTTTTTTTTTGGACTGACATGGGCATCTGTTCGCATCATCAGATACGTCGCATATTGTGAAAGTAGATCATGAGCAAATCAAAACGCATCCTACATCAAGCACCCTCGAGGCAGCTGCGAACCCCAGTAAAAAGGAGGATACGCATATGAGTGACGGCGAGGTGCAAGGTGTGTGCGATTCTGTTATTTCTAGATAAGTGCTCTATTTTTTTCGACTCTGGCATGCGAGTAACCTGTGTTTATGAGCTGACAAGATATCCTAAATTGGCGTCATTGATGCTCTACCTTTCGGTCTGTAGAAGAAGATCTACCTGGGTCTATCTCTGTGCTGGTGAAGTCTTTGAAGGGAGCCACGTACACCATAAAGGTATGTCGAATTAGTTTAACACAACCTCACACTTGATTGATGTCAAATTAGTGTAACAGAATCTCACACTTGATTGAAGTTAAGCCCACACAAGTAGAACGTCTGGCATTGTGCGTACATACGGACAGGGTGCGACACTCACTTTGAAGGCAAATACAAATTCACACGCATGTATCACGACGACCAATATAGCAGGCACACGCATACTTAATGACACAAGCTCTAAGAACGGTAGAATAGGCTCTGAATGCACAAATATATACGCCTTACAATGACACATGTACGATTGATTTGTGATAAACATATTGAGATACATGGCGAATACGCACACATATGAGATCACATAGGCACGAAACTTGATGCAGACCAAGCATGTTCTCTTTAGATCCGTTATTGAAAATTCTACCATTAGACAAACCATCTCCAATTTCAATAAAACCCTAAGGTTGTGCTGACTAAGGAGCTGAAATATGTATCTCGCTTTTTTAGGAATAATCTGCACGCGACTTATCACATTGATGGCGGGAAATTATCCTCCCGCCAAAATGGCTTGACCTTAAGCCACATGTGTATATAAATAAACATTGGTGTATGTTTGTATGTGTTCATATTTAATGCACACTTCGTTTAAAGTTTCTCAGCGAACACCGTGATCACTTGATGTATACATGTACATGGCTTGCCACACATGCTACGATGGGTTCGCAGCCTGGTTCTTGGAAGTTCTACATGTGCGCAAGATATTGACAGTCTGATCTAATTTCACTCTAATTCAGGTATTACCGAGTGACCTTGTCGCCGTACTCAAAAACAAGTTGTCGAAACAAACTGCCATATCCATTGATCAAATACGATTGATACTGAAAGGGAAGGCCGTGGCGGGTAAGTTTATAGCGTGTGCATCTCCTGTTACATTAACAACCTTTGACATTACGCTGTAGGAATTGTGCGCTTTACTTAGCGCACGAGCTTGTTGTGCTTTGCTCAAAGATAAAAGGTTTCCTCCATCGCATATACAATGAAAGCGAGTCCACAGGTTGGTAGCCTCGATGGATGATACTGCCCACCCATTGGAGTTTATTTCCTGAACTCACTCATGCTTTGCTTTTGTTTATAGACACAAGTACGATCGAGGAGGCCAAGCTCAGCGATCAGTCCAAGATTCACTTCACTATCAAACCAGCAGCCAAAACAACGGTCCCGATGCCCTCGGAGAGTATAGGCAAGTCCAAACCATCAACGAAAGCAGAGGCAAACAACAGGCCTGAAGTTAAAACTGAAGCGCAATTCTGGGCACAACTGGAAGACTACTTGAAGGGATCGAACCGCACAGTAGAAGGCTTCGTGCAAAATCTGCTGGCAGCTAAAAAATGAAGGCTACAAAATTAGGAATGGATGTGAGCGAACTCAAGATGGTTCTCTGTCCGAATAGAGAAGAATATCAAGTAATCCGAATATATGTATTAAAGAGCAGCGCAACTTAACGAGAAAGACCCTAATGACGAAGTCGAATAACAGCAACAATTTTTTTAATTTATTGTTTGGGAATGGAGTCCGCACTAAGTGGCCCACTCCCTGTCGTCCAGTAGTTTCGGACGATCAGCTAGTTATAAAACATGCCGAATATAGATTGCAATATTATATTTGGTGAGCCGTACATACTCTATAGCGTTTCCTTTTGGTTGGAAAGCGGATGATCTACGAACTTCAATCCAGTACACGTGGTCTTTGCACCAACACTTTCTCAATTTTGCTTAGATTGAGATATGAACTAAGGTCGCAACCGGTGTTTTGGCATAGCCGCCAAAGCGTTGGCGATGTATCGGGACTCCTAGACTCTAATAGTGCCTTTTCATCCACTCGCTGTAAGCTATAATCATAACGTCAACGTCCACAAGAATCACTAATCCAGGTCGGCGCAATGTCTGAACAGCAGCCATCTGGAGGTAGTATGCTGGTGAATAGGTTCCGATGCCAGTTGAGAAGGTAACACGTGTATGTGTTTGGGTAGTCTTGGTATACCCCGTACAAAGATATCTTGAAGTACCAGCAAAACTACGAAAAGGAAAACTACGGTAGAAGACACGATCAGCAAGCCTCGCAAGTAATGACAGTACGTACGTTATCATCGATCGTCCTAGCTATAGCTAGATATGTGTGTTTCTCCGCAGTAAAACCCTTGGTACAGGCCTGATGCTCTGGTGCGCCCGCAACCTTCCCACTATACCTCCTACTGCGAAATCTAGGATCCATTCTGAACACGAGATGCTTTCAAGTGCTCTAACTCAAGTTCTATATCCCGCCAACACATTTACGTTGCAGTACTACATTAAATCGATAGCAAAGGTCACCTGCGGAACTATACAGAATCTCCGATTGTTAGTGATTTTTTCATCCAAGCGCTGTCTTCAACTGATATGGTCTGATGACAATTAAGTAACTAGATGAACTGGTAAAGCAAACCTCCGCTTGCCTTCGGGTCATCATGATTACACGTCCCCCGAAGCAATGCTACGTTGCCACTTACGATTCCCTCGTACCTGAAAACTCTGTTTCGGCAACTATCACATTGTACAGTCTTCCAGTTCACCAGGAAGACCGAAAGGAGAAAACCATCACCTCCATGCCCAATCCCTCCTTGCCAACAGCCTCTCCTCTATACCATTTTACCAGCAGTAATACTGATTGGCACGCTACTTTCCGTGCCGTCTCCAGTCACACCAACTTCCTTATCTTCTATTCTATCGGGCACCCCGCCCACAGTCCTCTCACTGTTAGACCCTCACACCCCCATATCCACCACTATATCTGGTACCCCGTACTCCGCCTTCTCACCATCAGAATCTCGGTTTTCCCCATCACATTCAGCCTGCTCACTATCAGAAGAATCCTCATCGCCATTTGCATGCGCAGTGGCTTCTTCAAACGGCTCGCGTGGCTTCAGCTTCAGATGTATCCGCACTGACGGCCTGTTTTCCAACGCATGGGACGCCCCAGCTGGCATCTGCACCATGCCCGCTATCTCGCTGTCGAGTGATACTGATCTGTGGGATGCTGGCGATGCACTACTTCCCTCAGCGTATGCAGGACTGTCCTGGGTGCAGTTGCTACTGAGGTGGTCCTCTGTGTACGCAGTGAGTGCGTCGCTGGTGTCTCTGGTTGGGTTGGTGGGTGAGTGACCCGTCCTTTCGCGGTATCGGCGTTCGCGAGAGCGCTCAAGCTGGGTTGGGTTTGAGGTAAATGGAGACTCATCAGCATCAGCAAACACGATTCAGAATGAGCAAAATGCTATCGCTCGAGATATGGGTAATGCATGACGCTTCAAGTTACACCATACGACGGCACATACCTTCTTTTGGGTTTCCCCTTCGATGCGTGCTAACTCCTCGGCTTGTGCCCTTAACGATTCTTCTTCAGCTTCCTTTATATCAATTAACACAAGTGTACATGATTAGACCACGCACACACGCGAAAGCAAAGGTGGATATAAGGAGATAACCCTATGTACCTGATTCAGTACTGTCCAGGTTCATATCACAAGGCAAGCGAACGTCACAGCGCAGATACATCAGGATAACCACTACGTGTTTCCAAAATACGATACCATGACAAACACGAGAATAGCCAAGAACTCACACAAAACCATTCACTGTACGTACAAGTTCGGCGTATCGCGCTTCTTCCTCTATCTTGTCTCGGACACGCCTGGACACCCGCCGAGGCATGGCTTCCCATTTCAGCCTACGGGCAAAGAGGATGTACAATGTGGATATATGTAAGAGTGGCTCATTCCATGCGCGCGAGGCAAGCATGCAATTTGGCTATTGAATGTACAATCGGAATACTTGGGGAAAGAAAAATAGTCTAGGAATATCTGCAGTAGTACAAGATGGCCTTTACTAGCTATTTCAGTGACGAGCTCATCAAGGTACATTTTGATACGCCATGCTATATTCTCACAAATATACATCGACTGATGTTTATAGCCATTAGATAAGAACGTGTACATCAAGAGAGACTGCGGACGTCTCCACGACTATACTAGACTAACTTCACGTATGTGTTTCATACTGTTAGAAAGAATTTTTGCGTCTAGGATGATGAATAGATACAATCTGCCGGCACAAACCCTCGATGCCGCACCTCCACAAGATTATCCTACCTCGCGCTTCCTATATAATCATACGATAAATGTGTGTCCTGCACACCTTTAGGGTCTGCGACTCAAAACTGTTCGTTGTTGAGTATATATAAACTTGAGTGCCCGGCACATATCCCTGGTGATTTCGAGGATGTGTGGCACCGAGGATGCGTGTTGAGTACTTAGGGTTGTAAAAACTCAACACGCCTAGAGGTGCGCAGGATAATTCTACATCGTATGATTTATATGAGGGGCGAGGCGGGATGATCTAGGGTGAGTGCCGAGGATATGTGACGGATACTTCAGTGTAAGCAGACTCAACAGATGACACAGCTAAGTCGAACACCAGCACCCGAGCACGCCTCTATACTTCTCTGCTACGAAATAAGTACATCCAATTGAATCGCTTGAAAGGGTTGCTCGTAGTAACTCACCTCCTTGCTTCGGCTCGTATCCTCGCCTCCTCAGCCTTTTTCCTGTTTTCTTCCTTCTCCAATATCTCGGGCATGAGTTGCGTTTGAACAACTTCGTGCAGGTTCTATCAGGCAAGAACAAAGAGATACACTGTTACAAAATTAACCCCATACGTGTACAAAGAACTAGCAATTGAAGCCCATCGCTACCTTGTGAAAAGCATCCTATGATGCGACTATTTTCTTGCTTAACACCACCGCAACTAGCCAAGGCTGATTAAACGACCTGCGATGGAAATTGCTACCTATCTGCAGTCGGACGGCACATAATATTGTCTCGGATCGTGGCAACAGAAGTAAGATGCTTCACATCAGAAGCAAAGTGTACATACACATATCACCGGACAAAAGATCAATGCAACATACCCTTTCTCCTTTCAAGCGTTTGCTCAAAGTACTTGCAAAGGTTTCCCACTCCTCGGCATTTGAACAGACAAGTTCCCAGGTTGAGTCTTCTCTCGCTCTCTTTCTTGACTTACCTGTTGTTTTCTAGCGAGAGAATCACAGGTAATAGAGGAGAAGATCAGGACGTCGCATAGAGGCAAAGTAGATACATACAGCACTCAACCGCCAAGGAATAGGAAGTTCGTTCAGCGAATCGGACTGCGGAAGGCATTATTGCCTGCCTATCAACTGATCCATCATCTACTCACCTGGAAAGTTAAGGACGTTTATGCATCCATTCACAATATCCAGGTATATTCCGACAATCGCGCACTGAACTTATTTACAAATACTCAAGAACTGCTGGTTGCTCACACGCCAAAACACTGATACGTACCTTAGTTTTAGTTTCACGCCATAATCGTGAATCCTGGAAATAGTAGTACTTTGATTTGTTCTTGTCTTCTCCAATATCTTCGTGCCGCAAAAGATCGGCTTCAATTCCTGATAATAGTAATATTTGTGAGCTGCTACTCTCGAATAATTCCGTACCCGGTGTCTCCATGTTAATCCAACAAAGTTCTCAAATCGACATTCCAGAGTTTTTTTTTTGCAATTCCATTTTATCAAACGAATGTTCCTAGACACTCCTGCTGGGAACCTTTGATTTAACCACATACTATTAACAAGAGCGAGGCATACCTTCTAAACACATTCGCACGTCACTAGCTTCCTCCAGTCTCATATCGCAGAGTAGTCTTAGCACTGACAGCTTTTGCGTGGCAGTCAGCTCTGCGAATTTGTGGTCCTCCAAAGGGTAAGAAAACAAAACGTGCGCTGGTGCATAAGTACTCAAAGCAAAAGGATCGCCACACCAGATGGGTGATGTATATGTTATATCGTTTCGTAATTCACTATATTCCTTTGATGTCCGTGGAAAGTTAATATACCACCAAGTTGACACGGGCTTTATAATTCCACGGCACATGCAACTACAAATACACCCATTATTCTTCTCCGACAAGCTATCTGGCTTTTCGCATGAGATTCATGAAGCAAAGTATTCGCACGTTGCACATCATACGCATGCAGCTATACACCCGCCACATTCTATAGAGGCCACTAGCCTTCAGACAGAAGTATATACGTTGCCCACCAACAGTTTAATTGCAGGCTTTGATCACCAGGTGGTGTACAGGTGGTGTATGTGTGGAGGGTGAATCACTCACTCTATCTACTTGTAACCTTCTGCCAGTACGTTGTATAGTAGGCATCAAGACCAACTCCGACTACACTTTATAATGCGACGCATATGCACTATAAAGTGTAGTCTGTTAAAATACACACTATGTTTCATTACACGTTCCTACGACTCACCCGCAGATAATCCAGTTCGACACACTCCGGGTATCTCCGCGATACTTCTCTGATAAGCAGGACATCATACTCCTCGCTGTAAGAAATGAAAGGACATCATCCAGCAACGTGTTTAGTTAAGAAGCACACGCCTGCCCATAAAATGTATAAAGACCAATATATGGGCATTTTATATGTAGTATTCAGCCTGAAAGCAAGGATAAATTGATACAAACAGCACAGAATGCAATGAAATCACCAGCGTGTGCATAGTATAGGCCGAGACCTCCAATGCTTTAACCTTACCCCTTTTTCCTGAAGAATGGGCTCAGTAGTTTGAGTGCCAGGCTTTCCAGCCTGTCCAGTCCAGTGGGGCTGACCAGTAACTCCTCGAGGGTTTCGCTGTCCAAGTAAGGCACCTCGAACGGCACGTTGAAGGTACGTAAGTAGATGGCAACGTATGGCAGCTCCCAAGTACGGCGCAGCTCTGAGTGTATTTCAGAGGAATAAACGTAATCGAGTAGCTTAGCGGGACTCGAAAGCTAATCAGATTCATAGCTGCTAAATCCAAACGAACGGTAAACACAGTACGACTGGGCTAGACTATTGCATGCACATAATTCTTCCTAGAGATCAACCCGGCGAGAGGGCTTGAACAACCCAATTTACAGATAGAAATAACGGTACGAAAGTCTACAACCAGATTGCACAGCTGCAATCGTGCTACCAAGCGAATTATCGTATGTGACAGTATACAATAAAGCGACAAATGTTAACACGGCCCTTCCTAAGTTGATAGCAGGTGCAGCTGACAGCAATGTTCTAATACGCAACGACACCAACAACTTCGCAAGTGGCTGAAAGACCGCCACTACAGTAGATCCTGACCAAATCACACACGTAGCAAAAAAATATATGCATTCGTATGCAATATATGTATATAAATATATATATATATAAATATATATATAAATATATGTATATATATATTTATCTATATATTTATGGGTGTGTGTGTGTGTATGTGTACGCACGCACACACATACATATAAATATAATTATATTCATATATATATATATATATATACATATATATATATATGTATATACATATATATATATATATATATATATATATAATAATAATATATATATATATATATAATATATACTATATATATATATATATATATATAATAATATATATATATATATATATATATATATATATATATATATCAGAAATCAACAATAAATCTAGGACAGGGAGCATATCTTCAGTTAATTTAATATAATTAGACAGTATATACCCCTGCACCGGTGGTAGCTCACAATGAACATCTTGTATACACTAAACTATAATACCAGGAACAATTCACATACCGTCGATAGTAGACATCGTGGCCACTTTCGATGATAGTAACCACAAGTCCACTTCACTAATAACCGATACGGCTCCTTATAGCTACTATATATTCGCTATTGTATATACTGGGATGAATGACAGCGATCAGATTCAAGAGGTGTATTCAAATAAATACCATACGGTATACAGTGCAAATGCGAACACAGATTGTGCCTCACTTGACACGTAATAACGTAATAATATTTTAATATAATTATAGGTACACCTGTTCTTAGGTCTCTTGGGTACACCAAATGATCTCGTGATTCGTGAACCCGCTGCGTGTCTCGTGCCAGCCGCAGATATGTAGAAAGCGCGGTTGATTCCTAATTTAATCCATTTATCGGGTCTTATCCTATTTGTTTGGATTTGAGGGGCGAGTTTTTGAAACGGAAATTGGATCAAAAGCATCGGTATGTGTGTACAGTACTTATGAGCGACTACGCTTATCCTTTTTGACACAACATTCTCATATTAAACACTAATAACATAGGTACATATTCATCTATCAGTTATATGCATATATGTATTCATCAATCCAGATCATACAACAAGAGTGCAGGTGACTATAACTCAGCGCACGCATCGCACTTCAATACAGACTGTGGGAGAAATGTGTGACCAGCACAACAGATGAAACATATGAACTACATGCCCAATTGAGGCCACTGTGCACAAATACCAAAAGCAACTGCAGAAGCACAGAAGGTTGTACCATAATGGGTAAAGGTTCAGCTAACGAGTGCATGGTATTCCCGTTCTGCGAGGGCGAGGAGACACAGAGTGATCGCAAAGTGCTCACGTGCAGTGGGAGCTCGTGCGACGTCAGAGTGCATCCGGAATGCTACGGGTTAGATGAATATGCCGGGAAGTTTTCGTGTGATTCGTGCAAGTATGCAAGTGGTGAGAAAGTGACATGCGTTATGTGCCCGAGTTTATCGGGTGCGTTTAAGAAGACGGTGGGAGGCAAATACATACACGTGGTATGTGCACTATGGACCAAGTGCGAGTTCGGCGATATTGAGCTGTTGTCGGGCATCTCTATCACCAATGTGTTTCCTGCAGCATCAAAGGAGGTAAGTATGGATGAATCAATTTATAGGAAAAGGCTCAGATCTGAACGACCGTGTGCATGTGGTTTTTCTTTTTCTATGCATATCACGTCCAGTTATTGCCGGTTTATTGAATTTGTATTACCTCAACTTGTGGTGCCCTGGTATTCT
>NW_014040295.1:28350-32369 GCF_001186125.1 Sphaeroforma arctica JP610 | reverse complement strand
CATGCATATATACATTTACATTCGAACTGTCTGTACTTGTGTTCATAGTTTGTATTTTCAGTTGGGGGTTATTCCTGCAGTTTATTGATCTTGTCATTTGTGGCTGCTTGCTCTGAGGCTACCATATTATTCGCGTTCGAATTTTTTTTCACTTACCTGCTGGTCGTAGTGCGCTATGTCTGTTAACAACCTCTCATTTGTTCACGAATTATGTGCTATGCCATCAGTGTAGTTGTTGTCCCACACAGAAGGTCTCGCATATGTTTCGCGATGTTTATCCGCTATCCGATGATGGGTTTGCAACCTTGGGTGAACTATCTAAGATGTGGGATACGAAGTCGTATGGTCATAGGGTGGATGGCAGGGAACGTACGTTGATATAATACTACACTGGTACACACACAGTGTCACACTCGCATACATGCGGAGCCGTCCACATGACCCCAAATAGTCTACGTTGTACTCAACACCGCAATCTCCTATTTACCTGCAGAACTGCACTATATGCAAGGACAGAGGACGCGATGTAAAGGCGGCCACGGGGGTGACAATCCCCTGCAAGAAGTCGACCTGTTCAGCACACGTCCATGTGTCTTGTGCGCAGTCCAAACGTTTATTAAAGTTCGCCTTCAAGGACGATATGGTGTGTCTTACGTATTGTGCCAGACATGGAGGGAATCGGTCGCGAAGCTCCAGCGCACAAACCAACACACACAGCACACACAGCACAACTAAAGGCGGGGGTGCCCAGGTGGGCAGGAGCACCAGCGCAAGCGCGAATGAGGAGTCGGGTAAGGAAGGGGATAGAGATATAAATAGACAGAGAAGCAAGCAACGAGAAGGCGAGAGCTCTAGGGCTTCTAGGGCCGTATCGCAGACCAAGGAAGGAGAAGAACGGCCAGCCGCAACGAATGCGGGTTCGTTTAAAAGCAAAAATAGCAAAAGCGGGGATAGTGCCGGCGGTATTAAACGCGAGTTGAAGGGCAGCATCACGAATACTTCTGGCGAGCGAGAGGGCAGCACCCGCGAGGGGGATAGAGACACCACAGAACAGGACAGAAATAGTAAACGGCCACGCAAGGACGTCAAGCGGGAAAGTTCGGTACGAGAGACGAAAGGGACGAGCACCAGTAGTATTGCAATTAGCAAGGACGCATCGGGGAGTCAGCTCAGGGCTCGGGTACAGAGCTTTGTGCGCAGTCAGAATACGGAGATGAAGGAGTTTATCGAGCAGGCAATGTTGGGTACGAAGGAGAAGTTCGTAGAGATCCTGCCGAAGGTCAGGCAGATGAGTGAGGATAACAGGGCTCTGCAGCTGCGAATAAAGGCGTTAGAGGACGAGCACGCGGCTCTGACGACGGTCCAACAGCGGTTGAATGAGAGGAGGCAAGCCAAGACTGTGCCGCCGAAGGCGGACAACATGCAGCATGTCAACAAGAACCTTATTACGGCCATCTTTATCATTCTGAGCGAGCTCAACGGCCAGAGTATGGAGTCGTTCAATGCCATTGAGGTACGGGGAACTACCTCACGTTTCACAGTGTTGTGTGCCGTTGGCAGTGTTATGTCATCGCATACTAGGGATCAGTGTTTGGTGTGCTAGGTGTCTGACTATTACAGGTATGTGTGCGCATCAAATCTAGGCCCTTGTGTGATAATATTTTTGAATAGCTGTCGGGATATTAGTGTTAAGTGTTAATGAGTGATAGAGTTTGTGCACTATCTGCCACAATGGCTGTGCGAGGTTTTAGGTTTGTGTGTGATTTTGTGAGTTTAGGGTCGGCGATGGCGTATGTGTGTTGATGTCTGTTGTTTAGTGTTTGAAAATACACCGTCACACATATATATATAAACACGCGCGCACAATAAGTCCCATTTCCCACGTATAAATGCTCCAACAAACACGAACAAGTACAGTCACGTTTTGTCCACTCACGCCAGGACTGATTGCAATGATTTCATTCCCATTTACAGAATAAAGACTCATTCATCTTGAAGGTGTTCGACCAGTTGCAAGCGCAAGCAGAGGAGGGTGTGAGTCCGACAGCGCGTGATAGACTTATACGAGGAGTACTTAGTAAATGTTTAAAGGAATTCACATTAATATGAATAAAAGATCTATAAAATTATAGGGGATATTCCCGATTGTCTACCTTTAGATGTGTAAGGAGTATCGACAAAAGTAAGGAGCTAGAACGAAGGCGAGTCATCCGGATTGTAATCTCAATCTCAAACCAAAAAAAGTATTCGCGCAACGGTATTTTGAGGACGTTCAATATTTTAACACTAGAATTTATCAATTTATTTCACTACAGACAAATCTCTAAATAGTTGTGTGGTCAAGACAACTCTTATCACAGCTGCTTTCCGACTAAACAGGAGGCGCACTATTATACCTCGCCCTGCAGTTTTATGTCGTCTGCTCTAACGCATAAAGAGGTGTTTTATTACCAATAATATTTGGTGTTTGCCAGTAGTGATTGGAAGCACCTGTGTCACTTCGGTCGTGAGAGTGAACTGAAGTAGCCATCAAGTCTATGATGGGTCTATTACGTTGGAATCTTTGTCACGGTGCCATGCATGTGCATCTCAACAGATACTAGAACTATTATGGTTTACACACGTGGGCATACACCATTGGATAAAGCGCTTGCTTCAACGTATCTCCCTCAATCAAACCCCATACATTCGGTAGGTGTATAGTTCACCTACCAATTGCCACGGTTAGCTCTCAGCGTATCCGTTACGCTTCCCAGATCACCTGAGAAAAGTTATTTGCGCGCCTCTGGCTGATAATTTCAGTAGATAAGAAAACACGCCCCAATACCCCACTGTCCCTTAGTACCCCCCGCTGGGCAATAGGGCAGGCCTAGTCTTGCTAACCGATCCTTCGGGCAGTTCCCTGGGACCGAAAGTAGTGGCGCTACTCGTGGCACTGAGCAGCGTGTGTTTGCTGAGTCGGTCCACTCCGCTCATGTGCGCATCGTTCGGATGCTTGCTACTCACCTTCTTACCCCTGAGCGACGCCAGCATATTGGACGGCTTCGCCACCAACTCATTCCTCTGCAACGGGTCCCCCAACCCAATCTCATTGGTTCGTCTGGGCGTCTCGGGCGATACAGGCACACTGCGACTGCCTGCGGCGGGTTGCTGTGCGTGCGGCACGTTGCTAATGCCCAAATGAGTACCCGACGGTGTGTTCGGTTGTGGGTGGGCGTTATGGCGCCAGCGTTGATCTGGACTGCTAATTTGTGGCGGTGTGTTGACACGCTCGGTGTTGTTGGTGCCAGCCCACCCCTTGAACATACTGACGGAGAACTTTCGTAGCCGTTGGAGACCATTGTATTTGTGCGCGTCCATCGCTGCCTCGCACCCATGCTGAGGTAAGGTGACCCAGGTTCTGATGGACACTTCGGCTACCCTGGCATGGTAGATGTTGAGGTGGAAATATGAACATGGAGACTCGAGTGGAGTATGGAGCCATTGCCCTTGAGAGGGGGGGGGAGTGTTGCATTGTATGCTGAGAGAATGGTCCATATGAGAGGGAATCAAAACTACCAGTATAATGGCCGAAAAAACCCGGGTACATACGCACTTATGCACATCCCATTTCCGATCAACACGTGGCGGTCCGATACTCGTTTGATACTCGCGTGCTAATTGATTACCCACGGCATTTCTAATTTCAAGGACATGCAATATGACATGTACGACCAGCTGCCTCTATACTACCAAACACGTTGCCGGTGTTAAAATGCACTCAACATAGCCTTCATTATGCACTACACGACCTATATTAAGTACAATCCAGATCATGATACTCTACAGCGTATCGTACGGTATACGACTACCTGTAGACATATCCTTAGTCCACATGAAAAAATATGCTTCACTATGAATTGCAAACGGAACTCTATGGACCACTACGTGTGCTAGTTCTCATATACCATATATATATATATATATATATATATATACATACATACATACATACATACACACACACATACATACATATA
>NW_014040295.1:22830-27361 GCF_001186125.1 Sphaeroforma arctica JP610 | reverse complement strand
ATACATATATATATATACATACATACATACATATATATATATATATATATATGTACACACACACTCATACACCCACGCATATATACATATATGTAAAATATGAATCCAAATGTCTATATATATAGGTATTGATAGTTTTTACGTATACAGCATGTTGATTTTCGGTTACAGATACGCATTAAATATTCGCGCATCTCGGAATATATACTGAGATATATAAAGAAGTTAAATAGCTATCTAGAAATAATACCGTATATCTAGATATGTATATATATTGTATACGTATTTATACATGTAAGTTATTGAGATGTAGGCAGCAAAAGTATACATCAACATTTGCTTGTTTGCTGTTATGTATTGTTCTTACCGGTTTTTTACTAGAAGATGGATTCAGTTGGAAGCCCACTTGCTCAAAAACACCTATATTCGTCGCATCAGTCGGCGTGACCGTGTGAGTTATGAACTATTTACGGAAGGAAGGCGCGTTGCAAATTGAGGTTCAAAAATTTAGAATTTCTCGATTCGCTACTGTTCTGCGATCGCAACGAATATGCAGGTGTATAGAAATGGGATCTATAAATGGTGTTAGAACGTATAAACCACTTTGTATTCGAAAAGATTCGTGCAGCTTACTTTCTAAGTGAAATGATGTCACGATTTAGCACACACACACAAAATATGAGCTCAATCTCGTAACGCTGTTGACAATAGACATACAAACACATACCGTTTGCGCTTCATGGTTCATCATAAACACCAGTTTGCGGCGTTTCATGACCGTCGTATCCCCCTCACACACCCGGAACTTGTGCACCTGCACTGTCAATTTGGTACCCGACCGAATATTATTAATATCAAGCGGATCACTTAAACTGCATGCTTCTGCCACCACATTGACCCCGAGTTCCGGTAGCGATACTGTCATATCGTACACTTCGGGGGCTCTACCTGATTTAACAGTTTCGTCATCAGACGCGGATCCAATATTGTACACCCGGCCTACATTCCTCTTACCCTGAGCATCGATTGACAGTCTCCTCTCTGTAGTGCCCCCTGAGGTTCTATTTTTAGGCCCGATTAGCATTCCCCTGAGCGAGTCCAACGATCGCTTGCGCTTGGGTACCGATGGACTGCTACCAATAGTTCGCGTCGAACTGCGGGTCGAGCTAGGCGATGAGTCGTATGTTAGGTATGATTGCGGTGTATCGATGCTTGTATTTGCACCTAAGTCTTTGTATGGGTCTGCAGTGATAGTTTTGCCATTAATTTTGTTCGCTATGTCACCCGAGCTCGCGCTCATACTCGAATGGAGACTTGAGCTGCCACTATTTGGCGCATTAGCATTGTTCCAGATATCTTTGATCAGTGGCACGGACTGTTTGCGTTTGGGTGGCATGTGATATCCCAAACCCGGTCCCATTGAGGGTGTCAACGAAGGCCTTCCCACAGAAGTTAGACCACTGACTCTCGAGGTGTTTGATTCTCCTGGATTATATCCGTGCCTATGACTCGTCTCCCCATCGCTGTTGGTGCTCCGTTGCGATCGCAGGCTATCGCTGTTGTAGCTTTTGATTGAGCTCGCGTGATATTTGATTGAAATCTGATCAGGATCGGCCGGTGGCCTGGGTGCTTGTCTCTGCGGTGGCGGGGTACGCACTGACGGCATATTCGAGGCGCCGTCTGCCTTCAGACTGTCTACACCTCTGGGCAGCGCTTGTGTGGTTTGTGCACTTGGGAACAGGGGGATTTCGGGGGGTCTCCCTGAACCGCCTTTTTGACTTTGCTTCATCTCTTCCAGTTTGTGCCGTGGGTCTGGATTTTTACGCCGTGTGGGTACTGACTTAGATACTCGTGGTTGGTATGCATACGTATTAGAGTGACTGATAGGCGTATACTTGAAGGAGTGCTGGTTAGCTTGACTTTTGATGTACGTTTGACTTGACCCTATTTCCGCAATACTGCCCTGTCCTTCTTCGTATGTCTCCTCCAGTAGCATGGCTGGATTATTAAACTTGGTTGACAATCGCACACTCTCGCCATTGCGGCTGCCCCTATGCTGCCCCGATTTTCTTGATAATGATTTTCTTGTCGTCTGTGCAGGTGTTCGGCGCAGACGAATCCGAAGCCCATCATGTGTTGAGCTTCTATGTGTTGAGTTTCTATTGATACTGCCATTTGTAGACACTCTCACCGACTTGCGCTTATTTTCATTGGGTTCAGCTACAGTGGTTTTAGTGACACTGTTTACCTCTAGCTCGTCTTCAGTCTCGTCATCGCTAGTGTAGTAGTCCGAATCGCCCGAGTCTATGTCGCTATCATCATCATACAACCCTGACGCGAGATATACGGTGTTCCCATGCCTTTTGTGTGCTGTCCACGGACTCAATTGAGCGTTGAATTTTGCCAGCACTTTCTCCCCTTTATTGTCTGTCAGAAATTCAAATTGGCTTTTAGTTGGATCGTTCAAGGGACTTTCCCCTTCCGTACCATCAAACCCACTGTACTTTCGACCGGGGGTTGCCCTTGCATTGATTGCTTGCGATTTTTTAGACGTCGTCGCACGCTTGGAAGTGCGTCTCATCATATTACCAGTGTATTCGTCCCTGCTTATCTAAATTTGCTTGTTCAAAAGCGCTATATCGCTATGAGAATCTAAATAAAGTTTTGAAAACCTCTCGATGTGCATGTATGTAGACTTTATTAACGTTGCGTGTGTACGCATGTAGGTCTACGACTTGCAAGCACTTCAGTATACATTACGAATCGATATTTATCATACTATAGTTTACCATAAAAACTGCATGCGACTGTTCGTCTATGTATGTACTATTGTTGTATTCTGTGCGCTACAAGGAACTAGATTCGATACTTCGTGGTGCACCGACTCACGACTGTGTGAGATTTCAGATTTGGATCATTGTTATCGGTACCATCCACAGGGTTTCGAAACTGGTTGATAGTTGTAAGGTTTTTTAAATCGATAGCACAGTTTTCTGGTATATTATTGGCTGATTCTATAAAACCATGGATTTTAAACTATTCTAGGCCTGTCCTAAATAAAAGCTCGTCGCTAGGTTTTTGCTTCCGTTGCCCCCAGCGAATTTTAAATTTCGAGTGACTTGCGTTCCTTTTTATCCACTCTTTTTTGAAGCGACTCTTTTTTATTTATTTATTTACTTTCTGAGTCAATATGTATTATTTATGTGCTACAATAGAGCGAGTATAAATAGACTTGTTGTGTGGAGCGAGTCCAACTACAGATTGAAAGGGGTTTACAGTTCACACTTTACAATCATAAAATAATGATAAATATATTTATCCACTCTACAGAGTCGAGCTGTCGAGGTCGTGTCTGAAACTAGGTTTTGAAAAGGAGCTTTTTTAAACATACTTCCTACATAAGAGAGTATATATGGGTTTACAAAAACCCATCATTTACACACCATTTATACTTTAATTTCGCAAAAGGTTGATGAAATATCTCATGACATGCTTGTACCTCGATGTGAATGATTATGAACTCTAGCTAGTGCCACCAGCCCGATTGGCTATCATACCAATGTTTCACTTTTTTATACTCTACTGTCCGGACTGCTATTCTATGTGCTTTTATTGCTATGCCAGCCTAACAGAAACAATTTACCTTGAACTGCCTGAATAAGCCTTCTCCAACAGGCATTGAATGGTGTTCTTTCGTTCGGCAACATATTCTACGGATTATTTGCTGGAGGTTGCAAAATAAATGAGATGCCAGTGTTTGCTTGTTGTGAACAGAGTCAGCTGCTCCATGATCCCTTCCTTCAACTGAGAAAAATGGGGGGTTTTTTAGCTCATTATCATCAATAGTTTCGATGCATACTTGTACTCTAGTCAAATTTAAATAAGTCTATTCTATGTATATCCATTTAGAACGAACGACTCATTGATTTGTACAGCCAGAATACCGCCATGCCTACTTAGAGTCCTAGTAGTGTGTATATAAACAACATACATATTGGAACCGGCCTGTGGCTTTCAATGAATCTAAGAGTTGTGATCGAGCGATATGTAGTCGCTACAAACGAGTCTATGTATGTCATCCACTCCTCAAGTTCTTTCTGATGATACAATATTATACGCAATTACGCACAACGAAAAATATTTTATAAATTGCATAAATACCTCATTCTTTTGAAATAAGCTCTCGTCAAGTCCTCAACCCTTGTTGTTGACTACGTACGTCAGCTTGGCGAAATTCGTCAGTTGGTCATGATCGTCGACTCAAAACATATTCAATATAAAATAGAGACTTGTTAAGACTGCGACCACTACGACTGCGACCGGGTCTTGCGAGCACTATGACTGCGATTCTCACCTGCGACAACTACGGCTGCGGCTCTCGCCTGCGACCACTATGTCTGCCGCTCTCGTCTGCGACCCAATCACAAAAACTAGTTTATTATTTTAATTTTCAAAACTCATACAACATCAATAGCGCAGTGGCAAAGATGTGTGACTATCTTAGATAATGCTTATTTTGGGCACATATTCT
>NW_014040295.1:19257-22518 GCF_001186125.1 Sphaeroforma arctica JP610 | reverse complement strand
ACGACACACACACACATACACACACACAACACACACATATATATATATATATATATATATATATATGTATATGTATATGTATATGTATATGTTTTTGTGTATACATGTATATGTATATTTGTATATGTGTATATGTGTATATGTGTATATGTATATGTGTATATGGATATATATATGTATAGGTATATGAATATGTATATTTATATATGGATATGCATGTATATATATGTATATACATATTTAATGTAAGTATATATGAATATATGTATATATGTATATACGTATATATGTATATATGTATATATGTATATACGTATATATGTATGTATGTATATATGCATAGCCCCCTGAATATATGTAAATATGTATATACGTATATATGTATATATGTATATATGTATATGCGTATATATGTATGTATGTATATATGCATAGCCCCCTGAATAATCAACACCTGATCTCTTTTTCCTCAGGAGGCTATGATATAAATATGTATATGTTTATATCGCTAAAACCCTAAAACCCTAGAATCGCGAGCCTCAGCCTTAAATAGTTGTCGCAGGCGAGAATCGCAGTCATTGTGGTCGCAAGACCCGGTCGCAGTCGTATCGCAGTCATTTTTAAAGTCTCATATTGTTTAAAAAAAAAAATAGATAACTGTTTTAATTTATTTTGAAAACAATTCCAGCATAGCCCCCTCTAAATAGGAGCAGACAACATCAAATATTGGACGGAGAAACCCGGGGATTTTTGCTATAGAGGTTGACCCAGAGGTATATCAAGAAATATATCTCATTGGAAGTTAGATGAGTAAAAAACGTATTAATAGTCTCATCCCGATCGGACTATTGGTTCAAAAGTTATGAAAGATTTCAGTTTGTACCAGAACTGGGTCAAACTAGGCGCACGTAGGCATTAAACAAGTCCATCCATACCCAACAGAGTACAGACTACAGAGTGAGTACCGACCTTCTCGCATTATATGAAGGCATATATACTACTTTTTAATGGTCTAGGGGGGTTTTATGATAGCGAGTCTGAACGTGTATATCGGGTGGCTCACATTCTCAGTGGTATAAAAAGTACTGGTTAGAATATAAGGTACAGTCATACCTCTTTATATGTCCACCTCCTTAAGGTGTCTACCTCTTTATATGTCCAATTTCTATTTTGATTAACCCCCTATATATGAGTCAGGTCTTTTTAAGCCGGTCCGGCAGCCTGTTCTTGGAGGTTTTCATGTGTGAATATTGCACCATTCACCTCAGCTTGACGGTAGCTTTATCTATAATACATACACTAGAGTACGTACTACAATAGATCCTGGTGGGAGACACTTCTAGTGGTGAACGCTGTTGTGCGAAAGGATGCACTTCAACGCACCCAGTGGGTGGTGTACACAAATGTGCTGGTTGCGATCGAGGTATGCATACCTTTTGTGGCGTGCATCTTGGTGAGGGGTATAGCTCAAATTCAATCGGTTACTGCCTGTCTACAGATAAATGCCAGCCACCAAATGACATGTAGGAGTCTGGTTTCACTAATAACAGACAGACAGAGCCAGACGAATTGACACAAAACACACCTACAACGAGTGAACCAGGCGGATCGAAACCACAGTCGACGCCCAAGCAGGATGTATCGTCTGGTATGAAAGGAGTATCTAGTGTGATAACAGATAAGCTCACTGTTGGTAAGAAGAAGAAAACATATAAACAGACTGCATTATCGAAGGTGAGCTCCAATACAACAAAAAGAATCAATCTAACAAACAAAGATAAAGGTGTCATCGTGCGTACAATCTAGAAAGCGGAATACAGCTTAGACCTATCATGGAAAGACAACTATCGTAGGCGATAAGAAGGTTCATGGAGTCCGGAGAGAAGATACTCAGTCAGTCTTATGAGGTACATGCAAAAAAGAAATATCGAGAAAGGAGAGGAACACATCACGAGCTCGATAAGCGTTTGATTGAGTGGGTCAGTAAGGTTAGAGAAGCTGGTTTTAGTGTAAGTCAGGGCTTGATTGTCACGAAAGGGAAGGAGTATTTAATGAGAGCGCCTAGAATTCCTCCTGGTGTGACCCATACTCCCATAGGTTGGACCCCGAACCTGATGGTATGAAACTGACCAAGACTTATCTTACCTCTTTATATGTCCAAATATTTGCCAATCCCGGGAACTGGACATATATAGAGGTATGATTGTACCCGAAATACACATCCAAACTCGTTATGCGCGCACATATAACCCCCATAGACCTTTTAAAAAGTAGTATGCTATAAGGCCAAAAAGGTCTGTTGGGTATGGATGGACTTGTACATTGCCTATGTACGTGCGCCTAGTTCGACCCAGTTCTGGTACAAACTGAAATCTTTCATAACTTTTGAACCAATAGTCCCATCGGGATGAGATTAAGCATACGTTTCTTACTCGTCAAGATGAAGAATTTGAGTCATTTAAATTCCAAAAAAAATCGATATTTTTAATATACCTCTGGGTCAATCTCTATGGTAAAAATCCCCGGGTTCCTCCGTCTCATATTTGATGTTGTCAGCTCCTATTTTAGATACCGTGTATTCGTTTTGTTTTTACAAAAAAACACAACAACAACTGACTTTTAGTGATGACAAATATCTGCGTTATCGAAACATTTGTTTCGAAAGTTCAAAAGTAGTTCGGTACTGAAGAGGAAAATTTACTCCCTTATCAAGATTCAAAAGTGAGCCAGATCCAGTTTGTGGGGTTTTGGGCTTTAGCGTGAATGTTGAACAACTCATCACCGTACATACTAAATACACGCACACTTCTTGATGTATTTATCACATACACTAATGTATTTATCACATACACTGTAGTGACATCACCGTTTGTTATCGCATGCAGTGGTGATAACTACTGTATACTAGCCGCTATGCAGCGGACGCGTTTACAAAGCATGCCGGAGGTCACACAGACGAATACGCGATTGCAAGTGGTTAGTACAGTTATCACTTCAATGCTTATTTATTCATGCATATCCTTTTTTTTTACTAACTTTGTGTGCGTGGGAAGTATACTGATTTACAATATCCCAGCATAAATATCTGGCTAATCGTCTGTTGTTCAACGTGTTTATCTATCTGGCTATGTCGATCGTCCAATCCAACCGTGCTGTAGAAATACAGCTGAAATATACAATCGAGAATTTGACAAGCACAATATTACCCCTGCACGTCTGTGTGAATATATATATATATATATATATATATATATATACACA